>NC_140994.1:98490381-98612881 GCF_052327205.1 Somniosus microcephalus
CCCCTCCCCCTCCTCACACACACACTCCCCCCCCTCCCTCACACACACACTCCCCCCCCTCCCCACACACACACACTCCCCCCTCACCCTCACACACACACTCCCCCCTCCCCTCACACACACACCCCACCTCCCCCCCCTCACCCCCTCCCACACACACACTCCCCCCCTCCCTCACACACACACTCCCCCCTCCCCTCACACACACACTCCCCCCTCCCTCACACACACACTCCCCCTCCCTCACACACACACTCCCCCCTCCCTCACACACACACTCCCCCTCCCTCACACACACACTCCCCCCTCCCTCACACACACACTCCCCCCTCCCACACACACACTCCCCCTCCCTCACACACACACTCCCCCCTCCCTCACACACACACTCCCCCCTCCCTCACACACACACTCCCCCCCTCCCTCACACACACACTCCCCCCTCCCCTCACACACACACTCCCCCCCTCCACCTCACACACCACTCCCCCCCTCCCTCACACACACACTCCCCCCCTCCCCTCACACACACACTCCCCCCTCACCCTCACACACACCCTCCCCCTCACACACACACTCCCCCCTCCCCTCACACCACACCCACCCCCTCCCTCCACACACACACTCCCCCCCTCCCTCACACACACACTCCCCCCTCCCTCACACACACCCACCACACACCTCCCCCCCCTCCCTCACACACACACTCCCCCCTCCCTCACACACACACTCCCCCCTCCCTCACACACACACTCCCCCCTCCCTCACACACACACTCCCCCCTCCCCACACACACACCCCCCTCCCTCACACACACACTCCCCCCTCCCTCACACACACACTCCCCCCTCCCTCACACACACACTCCCCCCTCCCTCACACACACACTCCCCCCCCTCACACACACACTCCCCCCCACCCTCACACACACACTCCCCCCCTCCCTCACACACACACTCCCCCCTCCCTCACACACACACTCCCCCCTCCCTCACACACACACTCCCCCCTCCCTCACACACACACTCCCCCTCCCTCACACACACACCCCTCCCCACACCACCCCTCACACACACACTCCCCCCCTCACACACACACTCCCCCTCCCCACACACACACTCCCCCCCTCCCTCACACACACACTCCCCCCCCTCACACACACACTCCCCCCCTCCCTCACACACACACTCCCCCCTCCCTCACACACACACTCCCCCCCCTCACACACACACTCCCCCCCTCCCCCTCACACACACACTCCCCCCCCTCACACACACACTCCCCCTCCCTCACACACACACTCCCCCCCTCCCTCACACACACACTCCCCCCCCCTCACACACACACTCCCCCTCCCTCACACACACACTCCCCCCTCCCTCACACACACACTCCCCCCTCCCTCACACACACACTCCCCCCTCCCTCACACACACACTCCCCCCCTCCCTCACACACACACTCCCCCCTCCCTCACACACACACTCCCCCCTCCCTCACACACACACTCCCCCCTCACACACACACTCCCCCCCTCCCTCACACACACACTCCCCCCCTCCCTCACACACACACTCCCCCCCTCCCTCACACACACACTCCCCCCCTCCCTCACACACACACTCCCCCCCTCCCTCACACACACACTCCCCCCCTCCCTCACACACACACTCCCCCCCTCCCTCACACACACACTCCCCCCCTCCCTCACACACACACTCCCCCCCTCCCTCACACACACACTCCCCCCCTCCCTCACACACACACTCCCCCCCTCCCTCACACACACACTCCCCCCCTCCCTCACACACACACACTCCCCCCCTCCCTCACACACACACTCCCCCCCTCCCTCACACACACACTCCCCCCTCCCTCACACACACACTCCCCCCTCCCTCACACACACTCCCCCTCCCTCACACACACACTCCCCCTCCCTCACACACACACTCCCCCCTCCCTCACACACACACTCCCCCCTCCCTCACACACACACTCCCCCCTCCCTCACACACACACTCCCCCCCTCCCTCACACACACACTCCCCCCTCCCTCACACACACACTCCCCCCTCCCTCACACACACACTCCCTCCTCCCTCACACAACGACTCCCCCCTCCCTCACACACACACTCCCCCCTCCCTCACACACACACTCCCCCCTCCCTCACACACACTCCCCCCTCCCTCACACACACGCTCCCCCCTCCCTCACACACACACTCCCTCCTCCCTCACACACACACTCCCCCCTCCCTCACACACACACTCCCCCCCTCCCTCACACACACACTCCCCCCTCCCTCACACACACACTCCCCCTCCCTCACACACACACTCCCCCCTCCCTCACACACACACTCCCCTCTCCCTCACACACACACTCCCCCCTCCCTCACACACACACTCCCCCCTCCCTCACACACACACTCCCCCCCTCCCTCACACACACACTCCCCCCCTCCTGCCTCTCAGTAGACCCTATGTTCCCCGATATCTCTTGGAGGTTATTTGTGTCCTCCTTTGTGAAGACAGAACCAAAGTATGTATTTAATTGGTCTGCCATTTCTTTGTTCCCCATTATAAATTCCCCTGATTCTGACTGCAAGGGACCTACGCTTGACTTCACCAATCGTTTTCTCTTCACATATCTATAGAAGCTTTTACAGTCAGTTTTTATGTTCCCTGCAAGCTTACTCTCATACACTATTTCCCCCCTCTTAATTAATCCCTTTGTCCTCCTTTGCTGAATCCTAAGCTGCTCCCAATCCTCAAATTAATGTTTTTTCTGGCCAATTTATATGTCCTCTCCTTGGACCTTATGCTATTCCTAATTTCCCTTGTTAGCCATGGTTGAGTCACCTTTTTTGTTTTACTTTTATGCCAAACAGGGATGAACAGATTCTGTAGTTCATCCATGCGATCTTTGAATGTTTGCCATTGCCTATCCACCGTCAACCCTTTGAGTAACATTCCCCAATCAATCCTATCCAACTCGCACCTCATACCATCGTACCATCTGAGTCAACTACTTCACTCTCTATCTTAATGAAGAATTCTATCATATTATGATCGCTCCGCCCCAAGGGGCCTCGCACAACAAGATTGCTAATTAATCCTTTCTCATTACATAATACCCAGTCTAAGATGGCCTGGTCTCTAGTTGGTTCCTCGACATATTGGTCCAGGAAACCATCCCGTATACACTCCAGGAATTCCTCCTCCACAGTATTGTTACTAATTTGGTTAACCCAATCTATATGTAGATTAAAGTCACCCATGATAACTACTGTGCCCTTATTGCACGCGTCTCTAATTTCCCGTTTAATGCCATCCCCAACCTCCGCATTACTGTTTGGGGGTCTGTATACCACTCCCACTAACGTTTTCTGCCCCTTGGTATTTCTCAGTTCTACCCATACAGATTCCACATCATCAGAGCTAATATCCTTCCTTACAATTGTGTTAATCCCCTCTTTAACCAGCAATGCTACCCCACCTCCTTTTCCTTTTTGCCTGTCTTTCCTGAATATTGAATACCCCTGGATGTTGAGTTCCCAGCCTTAGTCACCCTGGAGCCATGTTTCCGTAATCCCAATCATATCATATCCGTTTACCTCTATTTGCGCAGCTAATTCATCCACCTTATTACGAATGCTCCTCGCATTAAGATACAAAGCCTTCAGGCTTGTTTTTTTAACACTCTTAGACCTTTTAGAATTATTAGAGGGAGCTTTACTCTGTATCTAACCTGTGCTGTACCTGTCCTCTGACTGCTTGATGGAACAGTGTAGAGGGAGCTTTACTCTGTATCTAACCTGTGCTGTGCCTGCCCTGGAAGTTTTTGATGGGACACTGTTGAGGGGGCTTTACTCTGTATCTAACCTGTGCTGTACCTGCCCTGGGAGTGTTTGATGGGACAGTGTAGAGGGAGCTTTACTCTATCTGTAACCCGTGCTGTACTGCCCACTGACTGCTTGATGGAACAGTGTAGAGGAAACTTTATTCTAAGGCTGAACCAGACTGTTGGTAACCTCGGCGTCCTAGTTGACATGGAGCTGAGCTTCCGACCCCATGTTTTCTCCTTCACAAATGTTATTTCTATATTCAAAAGGGAGATAGAACAAGTCCAGGGATCTATAGACCAATTAGCTTAACGTTGGTAGTAGGAAAGATAATGGAATCTTTACTCAAAGATGTAATAGAAAAACATCTAGAAACTGAAAATATAATAAAGTGTAGTCAGCACAGGTTTTCAGAAGGGAAGGTCATGCTTGACCAACCTTATTGAATTCTTTGAAGAAGTAACAGAAAGAGTAGATGAGGGGAAGGCAATGGATGTAATATACATGGACTTTCAAAAGGCCTTTGATAAGGTACTGCATAATAGACTCATAACTAAGGTCAGAGCATGTGGAGTCAGGACAAGTAGCCGAACATTTAGCAAACTGACTAAAAAACAAAAAACAGAGTAGTGGTTAAAGGTATTCGCTCAGATTGGCAGAAAGTGGGAAGTGATGTTCCACAGGGATAGGTGCTGGGACCACTATTGTTCACCATTTACGTAAATGAGTTAGACTTGGGAATCGGAAGTATTATATCAAAATATGTGGATAACACCAAATTGTGGGGTATAGTTAATACAGAGGAGAACTCGACAAAGCACAGAAAGACATTAATAAACTTGCAGAATGGGCGTGTAATTGGCAAATGAATTTCAATACTTATAAGTGTGAGATTGTAGGAATGTCTAGTTCCTATCCAAAAGACTGAGGTCCACTCAGACGATCAAATAAACGAGGTTTAATGAAAACTAACAGAGTTTAACGGGTAACTACAGGAGAACATCGAATATAGGTCTAGTCAGTTCGGAGGCTCCATGAGGACTGCTTGAGCGGCCCCGTGCCTGACGTCATGACGTCATCACATTTTTCCCGCCGGTGGGGGATCACGTGATGGACGGCGTGACGTCATCGCGTTTACCCGCGCTATTAAAGTGATCGCACTCTGTACATGTAAACAGTGAAAACAAAGATACAGACTCAGGCTGTAGCCAACATATTATTAAAGGGAATTATATACAATGATGATTGGAGTCCCTTAGTGGCTCCGCCACATGCGCCCCCCCCCCCAGAATTGTCTTTAATAGCAAAAGTAAAACGGCGAGGAGGCCTGACAAGCCTGTCAGATCGGCTTCTGTAGCCTTGAAGTGGAAGCTGATGAACGGCGGGCGAGCTGGCGGGCGGTTGCGTTTGATCTGGCACGGCAACTGTGGGCGGTCGGCCACGTTTCGGCGGTTGTGCGATCTCGACTGGGCGGTCAAGGTCCAAGTGAGCCGGCTTCAACCGGTCAACCGAAATGTGGTCCAGTTTACCTCCGACATCGACCGAAAAAGATTTGTCTCCCGGCTCTATCACACGGAAAGGACCAGTGTAAGGGGGTTTGAGCGGGGTCCCGATGAGCGTCTTGGCGGATAAACACATAGTCGGCATTCTTCAGCTCAGCTGGGACGTGGGAGCTCTGCAAGCTGTGATGCGACGTAGGCACTGGAGCGAAACTTCTGGCTGCCTCCTGGTGGCTGATGAGCTGCTGGGACGCGGACCATGGCTCTGTTGGAGTCGGAAGGAAATCCCCTGGTATGCGTAGCGGCTGGCCATATACGAGCTCCACCGAGGATGATTGAAGATCTTCTTTAGGTGCCGTACGAAGACCCAAAAGGACCCATGGGAGCCTGTCCACCCAGCCCGCGCCTTGAAGGCTGGCTCGCAGTGCGGCTTTGAGCGACCTGTGGAATCGTTCGCACAGGCCGTTCGCCTGTGGATGGTAGGCAGTGGTGCGATGTAGCTTGACGCCGAGCCCCTGAGCCACAGCGTTCCAGAGCTCCGACGAAAACTGCGGCCCACGATCGGACGAGATGTTAGCCGGTACCCCGAAGCGGGCGACCCAAGAGGAGATGAATGCCCTGGCGACGTCTGCGGAAGTGATGGATGACAGAGGAACCGCCACCGGCCATCGAGTGGTGCGGTCCACCATTGTAAGAAGATGAGTAAACCCGTGCGAAGACGGAAGTGGCCCCACCAGATCCACATGCACATGATCAAACCTACGTTCTGGAACGGCGAAAGTGGCCAATGGAGCCTTGACGTGATGCTGTACCTTGGCCTTTTGGCAGACCACGCAGGTGTTGGCCCAGTCGCGAACATCCATGTGCATGCCTCGCCACACGAATTTGGACGACATCAACCATTGCGAGGCCTTCATGCCAGGGTGCAACAACCCGTGTATGGCATCAAAAACTTTTTGGCGGCAGGCGACCGGGACGATAGGGCAAGGATCTCCTACGGAGACGTCGCAGAGTAGCGTAGTGCCCGCGGCGTGGAATTTGACGTCGGCCGCTTGGAGGCTAGAGGGGTTGGTTCTGTAAGATTGAACCTCCGGATCCGAGGCTTGATCTGCAGCCATGAGGGCACAGTCAATGCCGAGCTGGACTGCATGAACGGTCGCGCAGGAGGGGCAATCCACCACCAGGTTGTCCTTACTGGACACATGCTGAATGTCAGTGGTGAATTCTGAGATAAACGTCAACTGACGTTGTTGCCGAGCTGACCACGGTTCGGCGGTCTTGGCCATAGCGAACGTTAGTGGCTTATGGTCCACAAAAGCCGTGAACGGACGTCCCTCTAGCAAGAACCGGAAATGGCGGATGGCCAGAAAAAGGGCCAGCAACTCCCAGTCGAACGTGCTGTACTTTCGTTCGTTTCGCCGTAGTTGACGGCTGAAAAACGCCAGCGGTTGCCACATCCCATGCACCCACTGTTCCTGCACTGCGCCGATGGTGTAATCTGATGCATTGGTGGTAAGGGCAATGGTGGCACCTGGCAGCGGGTGTGCCAGCATGGTTGCGTTGGCTAAAGCGCCTTTTGTGTTGACGAACGCCCGGTCCATGTCGACCGTCCAGTTAATCGGATCCTTGCCGGACTTGCCCTTGAGGGCCTCGTACAGGGGCTGCATGAGCAGAGCTGCATTAGGGACGAACCGGTGATAAAAATTTACCATCCCGAGGAACTCCTGCAGGGCCTTGACGGTCTGCGGGCGCGGGAACAAAGTAACTGCCTCCACCTTCGTTTGCAGGGGAATTGCGCCGTCCGATGTGATGTGATGGCCTAAGAAATCAATCTGCTGCAGGCCGAACTGGCACTTGGCCGGGTTGATGATCAAGGTGTGTTGACTGAGGCATCTAAAGAGGGTGCGCAAATGGCAGATGTGCTCCTCTTTATTAGGGCTGGCGATGAGGATGTCGTCGAGGTAGACGAATAGAAACTTGAGGTCCCGAAGCACGGAGTCCATCAAGCGTTGGAAAGCCTGTTCAGCGTTCTTCAATCCAAACGGCATCCGCAGAAATTCAAACAGGCCGAATGGGGTGATGATTGCAGTTTTCGGGATGTCTTGCAGGTGTACGGGGACCTGGTGGTAGCCACGGACAAGGTCGACTTTTGAAAAAATGGTATTTCCCCCCAAATGTGCAGAGAAATCCTGAATATGAGGGATCGGGTACCGACCAGGAGTAGTGGCGTCGTTCAGGCGTCGGAAGTTGCCGCAAGGCCGCCATCCGCCACCAGGTTTCGGAACAATGTGGAGAGGCGAAGACCAGGGACTATTCGACCGACGAATAATCCCTAGCCGCTCCATCGTGTTGAACTCCGCTTTCGCAGCCGCGAGCTTGCCAGGTTCGAGGCGCCGGGCCCGTGCGTAGACCAGGGAGCCAGTAGTGGTGATGTGATGTTCGACACCATGTTTCGTGGCCGTGGAAGAGAAAGTGGGTCTGGTCAGGTCTGGGAAATCTCCGAGGAGGCGATTGAAGTCATCCGGAGGTGGGGAAGCGCAGGAGACAGTGAGCGCCACGGTGTTACCGCGGTGGCACGGGATGGAGTGAAAAGTGGCCGCATTGATCAACCGGCGGTGCCGTACATCCACCAGGAGGCCGTTGGCACACAAAAAATCCGCCCCGAGGATGGCTTGAGAGACTTTGGCCGTGATGAAATCCCAGTAAAACCGCTAGCCGCCGAAGCACACCTGGACCCGCTGGCTTCCGAAGGTCCGAATGGCCCCGTCATTAGCCGCCTGGAGGGAGGGGCCATGCCCACCGGCTTGTAGATCAAGATTTGACGTGAGTAGGATGCTACACTGCGCCCCGGTGTCGCAGAGGAAACGTCAACCAGATAGGGAGTCATTGATGAAGAGGAGTTTCCCCGAATTACCGATTGCCATCGCAGCCGCGAGGCGCTTGTTATAACCGGTCCTCTTTCGACAGGGTGGCTGCTGGGTTTTTTTTGAGCGAAAAGCTGCAGGGAGGGCGGCAGCATCTTGCTTTCGCGCCAAAACGGGCGTGGTAGAAGCACAACCCCGCCGGTTGAGGGGCTGGAGCGGCGTCTGTGGGGGATGGGCGCCTCGTGGCAGCACAGTACTGCTGTGTCACTGCGAAGATCTTGTCCACATCGGCAGCCAGCTCTGCGCAGTCGGTGACTTCCGACCTGGCTAGGGCAGCCTGAACTTGCTCCGGTAGCTGGCTGAGGAATAGTTCCCTGAAGAGGAAGCATTCCGGTTCGGAGCCCAGGAGCCTGAGCATTTGGCTCATGAGCTCGGAAGGCTTGGAGTCCCTGAGGCCAGGCATATTGAGCAGCCGGCGGGCGCGCTCCAACTTCGTGAGCCGGAAGACCTGTAACAACCGTGCCTTTATCGTTTCATACTTGCGATCTTCTGGTGGATTACCAGGCAGGCTGACAATCCGCGAGGCTGAGGGTGGAGACCATGTGATAGTAACGGGTCTGATCCGCAACGATGTTCCTGATTGCGAACTGGGCTTCAGCCTGGATGAACCACGTGGCTGGCTGTCGCTCCCAGAACTGTGGTAGCTTCAAAGCAACGGCGTTCGATTCCATGTTCAGTAACTTCTGCGAAAACCGTTCACAAAAGTCGGGGTCACCAATGTAGGAATGTCTAGTTCCTATCCAAAAGACTGAGGTCCACTCAGGCGATCAAATAAACGAGGTTTAATTGAAAACTAACAGAGTTTAACGGATAACTACAGGAGAACATCGAATATAGGCCTAGTCAGTTCGGAGGCTCCATGAGGACTGCTTGGGCGGTCCCGTGGCTGACGTCATGATGTCATCACGTTTTTCCCGCCGGTGGGGGATCACGTGATGAACAGCGTGACGTCATCGCGTTTACCCGCGCTATTAAAGTGATCGCGCTCTGTACATGTAAACAGTGAAAACAAAGATACAGACTCAGGCTGTAGCCAACATATTATTAAAGGGAATTATATACAATTGATTGGAGTCCCTTAGTGGTTCCGCCACAAGATAGTGCATTTGGTAGGAGGATACTGGACCATGTGCTGCGATATTGAAGCGTGTGTTGGGATATCAGACCTTGTGCAGGGATATCTGGCTGTGTGCTGGGATATCTGGCTGTGTGCTGGGATTTGGGATCACTTCCCATTCAAGTACTCAGTATCAGCACTCCCATGACAGGTAAAGTCTGGTTCAAAGTGAAGCTCAATCCGCTCTAGTCTCACAATGTGTTGGGAGAATGCAATGCCTCCCTACACATGTGGCTCATGACTCCTCTCCGCAACCCCATCACGCCTCAGCAGCACAGATATAATCAAAGCCACGGGACCACCAGGATCATGGAGCACACCATAGGATTGCTGAAGCAAAGGTTCAGGCATCTGGATGGGTCTGGGGGCTCCCTACAATATCGCCCATCAAAGAGTCTCCCTCATCAGAGTGGTGTGCTGCATCCTGCACACTCCCGCCACACAGACAGGCCGGCATTTGGAGGAGGCACAGCAGCAGCAGGTCCTCAGACGAGGACCATAGCAACACGTAGCACTCCCATAGCAACACATACCACTCCCATAGCAACACATACCACTCCCATAGCAACACATACCACTCCCATAGCAACACGCACCACTCCCATAGCAACACGCACCACTCCCACAGCAACACGTACCAACCCCATAGCAACACGTACCAACCCCATAGCAACACGTACCACCCCCATAGCAACACATACCACTCCCATAGCAACACGCACCACTCCCATAGCAACACGTACCACTCCCATAGCAACACGTACCAACCCCATAGCAACATGTACCACTCCCATAGCAACACGTACCACTTGCATAGCAACACGTACCACTCCCATAGCAACACGTAACACTCCCATAGCAACACGTATCACTCCCATAGCAACATGTAACACTCCCATAGCAACACGTACCAACCCCATAGCAACACGTACCAACCCCATAGCAACATGTACCACTCCCATAGCAACACGTACCACTTGCATAGCAACACGTACCACTCCCATAGCAACACGTAACACTCCCAAAGCAACACGTAGCACTCCCATAGCAACACGTACCAACCCCATAGCAACACGTACCACTCCCATAGCAACACGTACCACTCCCATAACAACACATACCACTCCCATAGCAACACATACCACTCCCATAGCCCCACTGCCACTCTTGTGAGGCTAGGGTTCATCACTTCCACTGATCTCTCTCTCACACTCCCAATCTCTCTCTCTCACACTCCCAATCTCTCTCTCTCACACTCCCAATCTCTTTCTCTCTCACACTCCCAATCTCTCTCTCTCTCTCTCACACTCCCAATCTCTCTCTCTCTCTCACACTCCCAATCTCTCTCTCTCTCACTCCCAATCTCTCTCTCTCTCACACTCCCAATCTCTCTCTCTCACACTCCCAATCTCTCTCTCTCTCACACTCCCAATCTCTCTCTCTCTCACTCCCAATCTCTCTCTCTCTCACACTCCCAATCTCTCTCTCTCACACTCCCAATCTCTCTCTCTCTCTCACACTCCCAATCTCTCTCTCACTCCCAATCTCTCTCTCTCTCACTCCCAATCTCTCTCTCTCTCACACTCCCAATCTCTCTCTCTCACACACTCCCAATCTCTCTCTCTCACTCCCAGTCTCTCTCTCTCACACACCCAATCTCTCTCTCTCACACTCCCAATCTCTCTCACACTCCCAATCTCTCTCTCACACACACTCCCAATCTCTCTCTCTCACACTCCCAATCTCTCTCTCTCACACACTCCCAATCTCTCTCTCTCACACACTCCCAATCTCTCTCTCACACTCCCAGTCTCTCTCTCTCACACTCCCAATCTCTCTCTCTCACACTCCCAATCTCTCTCTCACACACCCAATCTCTCTCTCTCACACTCCCAATCTCTCTCTCACACACCCAATCTCTCTCTCTCACACTCCCAATCTCTCTCTCTCACACTCCCAATCTCTCTCTCTCATACTCCCAATCTCTCTCTCTCACACACTCCCAATCTCTCTCTCTCACACTCCCAATCTCTCTCTCTCACACACTCCCAATCTCTCTCTCTCACACTCCCAATCTCTCTCTCACACACTCCCAATCTCTCTCTCTCTCTCACTCCCAATCTCTCTCTCACACTCCCAGTCTCTCTCTCTCACACTCCCAATCTCTCTCTCTCACACTCCCAATCTCTCTCTCACACTCCCAGTCTCTCTCTCTCACACTCCCAATCTCTCTCTCTCTCACACTCGCAGTCTCTCTCTCTCACACTCCCAATCTCTCTCTCTCTCACACTCCCAATCTCTCTCTCACACTCCCAGTCTCTCTCTCTCACACTCCCAATCTCTCTCTCACTCCCAATCTCTCTCTCTCTCACTCCCAATCTCTCTCTCTCACACTCCCAATCTCTCTCTCTCACACTCCCAATCTCTCTCTCTCTCACACTCCCAATCTCTCTCTCTCACACTCCCAATCTCTCTCTCTCACACACCCAATCTCTCTCTCTCACATGCCCAGTCTCTCTCTCTCTCTCACACTCCCAATCTCTCCCTCTCTCTCACACTCCCAATCTCTCTCTCACTCCCAATCTCTCTCTCTCACTCCCAATCTCTCTCACACTCCCAATCTCTCTCTCTCTCACTCCCAATCTCTCTCACACTCCCAATCTCTCTCTCTCTCACACTCCCAATCTCTCTCTCTCTCACACTCCCAATCTCTCTCTCCATCCCTCTCTCTCTCTCTCTCTCTCTCCTTCCCTCTCTCTCTCTGTCTCTCTCCTTCCCTCTCTTTCTCCTTCCCTCTCTCTCCTTCCCTCTCTCTCTCCTTCCATCTCTCTCTCTCTTTCCTTCCATCTCTCTCTCTCTCCTTCCCCCCTCTCTCTCTCTCTCCTTCCCCCCTCTCTCTCTCTCTCTCTCTCCTTCCCTCTCTCTCTCTCCTTCCCTCTCTCTCTCTCCTTCCCTCTCTCTCTCCTTCCCTCTCTCTCATTCCCTCTCTCTCTCTCTCCTTCCCTCTCTCTCTTCCCCCCAGTCGCTCCCTCTCTCTCTTCCAACAACAACATGCCCTCGAGAAAGCCTCGGCACCGCCGGGCTCCCCCAGCTAGTAGGATTATATAGGATATACAGCACAGAAACAGGCCATTCGGCCCAACCAGTCCATGCCAGCATTTATGCTCCACTCAAGCCTCATCCTGTCTTTCCTCAACTAACCCTATCAGCATAACCCTCTATTCCCTTCTCGCTCATATGCTTAACTAGCCTCCCCTTAAATGCATCAATACTATTCACCTCAACCACTCCCTGTGGTAGCGAGTTCCACATTCTCACCACTTTCTGGGTAAAGAAATTTCTTCTGAATTCCCTATTTGATTTCTTGGTGACTGTCTTATATTGATGGCCTCTTGTTTTGATCTTCCCAACAAGTGGAAACACTCTGGGGCTGATTTTCCTGCAGGTGCAGGGAATTGTCGGGTTCCCCGAATGTCGGGATTCCCACACAAATCTAAATGGGTCTGCCAACTGGATGCAATTTTCCCTCAATTGGCCAATTCATTTCCAGCGTGTGGGCACCCTTGTTAATTGACTATTTCCAGCCAGAAAGCCCCACAGTATGATGTCATCATTCATGATGCTTTTAAAGTCTATAGCAAGCATTGCAACCTCCACAGGCTTCCCAACGAGCCGTTCAGTATGGCAGAGGAGCCTGCAGCAGCTGTGGCCAGTGCCAGACCCCGAGCTGCCGTCAAATTCGACGAGTCATCACTACAGACATTATTGGATGGGGTTAGGGCCCACCGGGAGGTCCTCTTCCCTAGGTCAGGGAGGAAGAGGCCTCCCACTGAGACCAAGGCTGCATGGATGCAGGTGGCAGCAGATGTGAACTCTCTGGGAGTCACCAGAAGAACATGGATACAGTGCAGGAAACGATTCCATGACCTTCACCATACAGGAAAAGTAAGTATGAAGTTTCCATCACACTCAACCTGATCCCCATTGCCTTTCCCCAACAGCACTCAGCTTCAGCACTCTCTTCCTCCACATCCCACTTCACAGTCACATCCATGCACCCTTACCCATTCCCTCTCTCTCTATGCTCACATTCACATAATTATTCCACCATGCAGCCCTCACACTGCCTCTCACTCTGATGCTTGGAACACAACTGACAACACACAGGGAGGGCCCTTGGTCTTGCAGCCTCACACCATCTTTGTCTCCCTCTAGGTATCTATGCTATGCAATCTCTACACTCACTCCTTCCTTCTCACTCAAACTCCATTTGTCTCCCTCATTGCAGGAAAAGAGAGCTTACAACAACAGAGAGCGAGCCAGGACTGGAGGAGGACCACCCTCAATAGCCCACCTGACCCCCTGGGAGGAAGGAATGCTGGAGATTGTGGGGGCTGATGTGACTGCAGAAGCTGGGGAAGGAGAGACAGGGGCAGGCCCGCAAGCTGGTGACAGAATCTCTCTCATTGACATAGCATGAGTCGCTGTTATGATTCTGAAGCTACATCATTTGGACTTATGAGCATCTGCAAAATCCAATATGCATGTAGCCTTGGCATCACATCTCTAACTCTTTCCTTTACTCCCCCACAGGACCATCCAGAGCCCCCGTCGCCACTGTGAAGGAGGAAGAGGCTGTGCATCCAGACTCCTCAGAGGAAGCTCCAACCTCTGAGGGCGCAGCGTCAACAGAAGTAAGCACACCCAGCACCAGCGCAGACACTCACACCTCGGGGGGACCTTCGGGACATAGAGTAGTGTTGTCACCTGGTGTTTCACAGCTCACAAGTGAGCATCAGCAGATTGTGGAGACAGAGACAGCAGTGGCGAGTCCTCGTCAGAGGGCGCAGGCCTCTGCCAACTCAGTTCAGCTGCATGTCATCCCTCTGCCTCTGGGTCCATCCACAAGAGAAGAGGTGATGGATCTCCATGCACAGATGCAGGAGTCTCTGGCAGGTTTTGTCTCCAGGGTCGCTGCGAGTGTGGAGCGAATGGAGGAGTCCATAGCGAACATGAGCAGAGCCTTAGTGGAGTCATTGGCGCATGAACACATCACCACGGAAAGGATGGCTACCTCCGTGGTAAGGCTGGCTGCCGCCGAGGAGAGGAGGGCTATGGCCGAGGAGAGGAGGGCTATGGCCATGGAGGAGCTTAGCTGCCAGGGTATGGAAAACATGGTTAGTGCTCAGAATAGAAAGACATCTCTTGAGGAGCGATGGGCATCTATTGAGCACAGAAACCAGACTTCCATGGAAGTCCTTCTGAGCAGGGCTTCCAGTGCAGATACGGGTCCCCATGGCCCCCCTGATGTGCAGCAAGGTGCTCTCCAGCCACTTGCAGGCGCTGAGGGGGACCTGACCCATGAGAGGGAGGTTGTTGGCACACCTCAAGGAAGTGGGGGCTCCTCGCCACGCGCTCACACTTCCATGCCACTGCAGAGTCCTCGGTCAGAGCCCCGCCAGAGTCCACACCCAAGTGAGATAGGCGTCTCAACCCCTGCACAGCCGCAGGAGCAGCAGACTGTTGACGAGCCCTCACAGGCTCGCCATCCCAGAGGACGCCCGCCAAAGGTGTCGAGACAGGAGCAGCAGGAAAGTGAGCAAGGGGCCTCCACATCTGCTGAAGCCACAGGGGTACCACTGCGTAGGAGCACGCGTAAGAGAAAAATAAAGCACCACTAATCACAACGGTAGTCACTTGGGTGAAAAGTTTTGTATATAGTTTTAATGTCATCAGTATCTTGTGCATTAAAAATCTGATGGCAACTGCTGCAGTTGTGGCGTCTGTCACTTGGCGAATGGGGATTTCACATTGAGGCCTTAGGATTACTTGCAGTTGTCAGCAAGCTGGTCAAATAGGTAAAAATGCGCAGGGATTGGCCATTGTCCATGCTCAGGTAAGAAGCAGCGAGGCTACAGTGTTTGATGTACCAGGCTAAGCAAATCTGGACAGAATGAGTGCGTTCCTTGCATTCCGGCCAGCAACGTTCTCGCGTAATGGTGCTGCTGATTGATTCACCTCTGCAGGATGGTTGTTTTTGACCTCCTCCTCCTCCTCCTCAGCATCATCCTCATCTGAGGCGGCTCTGTGAGGAGCCTCTTGGTCCTGCGGAATCTGCAAGCCACGACGCTGTGCCGTGTTGTGAAGTACACAGCAAACCACGACGATTTTGGAGACCCTGGCTGCAGAGTACTGTAGGGCTCCACCTGATCTATCCAGGCATCTGAAGCGCATCTTCAGCAATCCAATGGTTTGCTCGATAATGCATCTGGTGGAAATGTGGCTGGAGTTGTAGCGCTCCTCAGCTTCGTTGGCTGGCCTCCTCAATGGCGTCATTAGCCAAGTCCGCAGGGGATATCCCTTGTCTCCAAGTAGCCATCCCTGAAGTTTGTCTGGCGGACTGAATAGCGGAGGCACAGTAGACTGGCGCAGTATGAGGGAGTCATGGCAGCTGCCAGGGTACTTGGCACAAACATGCAAAATCTCCTTCTTGTGGTCACACACCAGCTGAACGTTAAGGGAGTGGAAGCCGTTGCGGTTGACAAAAACTCCTGGGTTGCAATGGGGTGCCCTAAGGGCCACATGTGTGCAGTCAATGACGCCCTGCACCCTTGGAAAGTCTGCCAGCTGAGCTAATCCAAGCGCTCGCGCCCTCACACTTGCGTGATCCCTGGTGAAATGGATGTGATTGTGCGCGAGGGCAAAGAGGGCATCGGTTACCTGCATGATGCAAGTGTGTGCGGCTGCCTGGGAGATGCCGCTGATGTCTGCTGCTGATCCCTGGAAGAAGCTGTAACATTTGCATGTTGAATTGTCATTGGCCCACAGGCATCTGTAAGGAATACCTATTATATTCACATGTGATCACATGCTGAGTTGTCATTGGCCTGCAGGCATCTGTAAGGACTGCTATTGTTTAGAAGACCCAGGGGTCCGGACTCCATCTTGTCTACACTGTGCTGTATGAAAGTCACAGACCTGATGCTTCATAAAAGAGTTTAAACTGTAATACTCTGTTGTCCTGCAATTTATTATTTTTGTACAAAGTGTGCAAAACAAGACATGGTGTCAGAACAGGGATTTGAAATGGACATCGTTGGAGCTCCCTTACCTCGAATGAATTGGGAATCTTTGAACTTACATAGAGAATGGAGCAAGTTCAAGCAACACGTGGAGTTGATGTTTTCGGGTCCACTGAAAAGCAAAGGGGAGGAAGAAAGACGCAGCTACCTACTCCTGTGGATCGAAGAAAAAGGGAGAGAAATTTTTAACGCATGGTCTCTCACCGTGGATGAAGCAAAGGTACTGAAAAGTTATTTTGACCGTTTTGAAGCATATGTGATGCCCAAGACAAATACGATATTTGCTAGGTACAAGTTTCAGGAGAAAGTACAAGGAGCTAGTGAGTCGTTTGAACAGTTCGTGACTGAGTTACAACTGCTGGTAAAAGACTGTATATGCAGATAAAGATGAGATGGTCAGAGACCGCATCATGTTTGGAATACATTCAGTTAAAGTGAGAGAGAAACTTTTGAATGTTGGGTCCGGGCTAACGCTGGACAAAGCTATGGACATAGCTAGATCGCATGAGATAGCCCAAGCACAGTTGAAAACCATAACCGGCGCCACGAGCAGCTCGCATGAACAGACAGTGCATGCAGTTAATAGATACACACCAAAGAACACTGCCCAGAGAGCGTGTTTCAGAACAGAAAGAACAGAGAGAGTTCTAAAAATGGACGACACAGACATAAAACGCTTCAAAAACTGTGGATATCGTGGAAACAACTGGCATGGAGAAAAGGAGTACTGCCCTGCCAAAGGAAGGCAATGTACTACATGTGGTAAACGGAACCACTTTGCTAAAGTTTGCAGGACTGTTTTTGGAGTAGCAGTACACACAGTGAGTGACAGCCAAATGCCAGATAGAGAGCCAAATGCAGAGGAACTGTTTATTGATTCTGTGTCACAGAAAAAACAGATTTCAGGGACTGAGCAAGCCTATGCCAATATTGAGATAGGAAAACAGGGCAAGGAGCTTAAGTTTAAACTAGACACTGGAGCTCAGGTTAATGTAATTCCTCTAAGTGAGTATCACAGCTTGAAGGATGAGTGTGAGCTACAGCCCACCTCACGCAGACTGACTGGCTATGAGGGTGAGCAGCTCATTGTAAAAGGCACATGCGTGATGAAATGCAAGTACAAAGAAAGTGACATGATGTTGTACTTTTACATTGTTGACACTCGAGCACCTCCAGTGCTAGGTCTAAAGGCATGTTTAGACATGGACCTCGTCAAGCTCGTGCTATCATTGACAGCACCAGTTGAGAAGCAGACAGTCATGGAGGAGTTTGCTGACGTTTTCAAAGGAATCGGACTATTCCCAGGTGAATGCACTATTCCCCTTGACCCAGCAGCAAACCCTGTGGTTTGCCCACCGAGAAGGATACCCCTTGCTCTACATAGTCGCCTGAAGGAGGAGCTGCAGAGCATGGAGAATACAGAAATCATCGTCCGGGAAACAGAACTGACAGAGTGGGTCAACGCGTTAGTAGTGGTTGAGAAACCACGTACAGGCAAGCTCAGAGTCTGTCTCGACCCCAGAGATTTGAACAAGGCTATCAAATGCCCTCACTACCCTCTACCAATGCTAGATGACATCACACCCAAGCTAGTAGGAGCACATTACTTCAGTGTAATGGACGCACGATCAGGATACTAGACTATCAAGCTCATGGAAGAGTCATCTAAGCTAACAACGTTCAACACACCATTTGGACGCTACCGATTTCTGCGTTTACCATTTGGTCTTCGCTCAGGATGAATTCCAGCGGAAGATCGATGAAACCTATAAAGGCCTCGACGGAGTAGTCACAATCGTAGACGACATCCTCATCTATGGCAGGAATAGAGAGGAACATGACAGGAACCTCCATGCGATGCTACAAAGATCACGGGAGAAAGGTATCCGGCTCAACCCCGAGAAAAGCATAATCGGATCCACCAAGATCAGTTATTTCGGGCATTGCCTCTCAACTGATGGCATTAAGCCGGATCCAGAGAAAATCTCCGCCATCAAGAAGATGGAGCCGCCGAAGAACCGCGCAGAGCTAGAGACAGTACTAGGCATGGTTAACTACTTAGCCAAGTTTGCCCCGAGCCTCTCCGAAATCAATACACCCATGCATCAGTTGCTCAAACAATCCAATGAGTTCCTGTGGGACAAACATGACACAGCATTTCAGAAAATGAAGGACCTAATCACCAGAGAACCAGGACCAGTTCTTGCCTACTTCGATCCCAACAAAGAGCTCAGACTACAAGTGGACGCGTCAAAGTACGGACTAGGCGCAGTATTACTGCAAGAAGGAAAGCCCATCGGCTACGCTTCCAGCTCTCTCTCAGACAGTGAAATCAACTATGCTCAAATCGAGAAAGAGCAATATGCAATTCTGTTCGGATGTAAGCGTTTCCACCAGTACGTCTATGGCCGACAAGTCATTGTGGAACCCGACCACAAGCCCCTCGAGTCAATTATGAGGAAACCACTAGCCGCAGCCCCACCAAGGCTACAGAGAATGATCCTTCAGCTACAGAAGTATGACATTCACCGTCCAGGCAAAGACATTCCTGTTGCAGACACGCTCTCCAGAAAGTCTCTTAGCTACCAGGACAGCAGCCTCAGTGAAAGCATGGATGTGCAGGTGCACATGGTGTACAACAGCTTACCTGTGAGTGACTCAAAACTGAAGGAGATCCGAGCAGAAACAGAGAAAGATGCACAACTCACACTGCTGAGCAAAGTCATACATGAAGGATGGCCTGAGGAAAGGAGGAAATGCCCTCAGAGCATATCTGAATTCTGGAACTACAGAGACGAACTGTCACAAATCAATGGAATCATCTTCAAAGGGGAGAAAATCATCATTCCTACCAGTCTCAGAGAAGAGATGTTGACAAAAATTCATGCTGGACATATGGGCATGGAAAAATGCAAACAAAGAGCACATGACATTATGTTTTGGCCCGGAATGTGCAAACACATTGAGGACATTGTCGGAAAATGTTCCATTTGTCTAGAACGCCGCCCATCAAATGTCAAAGAGCCCATGATACCTCACTGTATCCCAGACAGGCCCTGGCAGGTCGTCAGCTGCAAGCAAGTGCATGCAAAATGTGTACAGAGACAGCAACACCAAAAGAGATACTATGACAGGTCAGCTAGACTACTGCCGCCGCTGCACAATGGAGAATCCGTCAGAATCCAGGAGCATGACTACTGGAAGCCAGCAGTCGTCATCCAGCCAGCTGACACTGAGCGATCGTATCACGTCCGCACCCCAGAAGGACAGGTGCACCGCCGCAACCGCAGGCACCTCCTGAACACCAAGGAACAACACCGTCATTCCGACGAGAGGATCATTCCAACAGAGTGTGATGAACAGAGCAATACACAAAACACATCATACTTACCTGAACCTAAACCTGAACCTGATTTGTTGACAGATTCAGGAGCATGCTCAGTTCCATACCACACAAGGTCGGGATGAGAGGTCAAGCCTAGAGTTATCCTTGACTTGTGAACTGTCAGAGGGTGTAGGCGGATCGCTGCCCTAAAAACAAAACTGTATATCGTTATTGAAACGTTGAGATGTTTTCAGTGCTAGTTAAATGTTGAGTTTACTTATATGTTGATGCTACTGAGAACATTATGTAGAAGAAAGGTTCAAAAGTAATGCATAACATTTTTCTTTTAAAAGGGGATGTAACATTTGCATGTTGAATTGTCAGTGGTCCGCAGGCATCTGTAAGGAATACCTATTATATTCACATGTGATCACATGCTGCGTTGTCATTGGCCTGTAAGGACTGCTATTGTTTAGAAGACCCAGGGGTCCGGACTCCATCTTGCCCACACTGTGCTGTATGAAAGTCACAGACCTGATGCTTCATAAAAGAGTTTAAACTGTAATACTCCGTTGTCCTGCAATTTATTATTTTTGTACAAAGTGTGCAAAACAAGACAGGAGCCTGAGGCAAAAAAGTTGAGTGCGGTGGTGACTTTGATGGCCACTGGTAAGGAGTGTCGACCTGGTGCTCTGGGCTCCAGGTCTTGCTGCAGCATTGCGCAGATGTCAGTCACTACCTCTCACAAAAGTCGGAGCCGCCTTTGGCACTGCTGCTCAGTCATGTTGAGGTAGCTCACCCTGTGTCTGTAGACCCTGTTTGGGGGGTATCTCCTGCGCCGACGGCCTTCCATGCGCTGGCCCCTTCTGGCCTGTGCAGCCTCAGGTGGGTGAGCCGCAGCCTGTCACTCCTGCTGCTGTTGCTGGTGCTGCTGTTGTTGCTGGATCTGCTGCTGCCTCCTCTGCTGTTGGAGATCCTCTAATGCCAAGAAGGGAAGGAAAAAAAGGCCTCCCATGCTTCTGGTAGATGCCTCCATTGAGGAAGTGCTGAGTGAGGGTGGTGAGAGGGGCTTCCCAGGAGCTCACACTGGAGAAGTGTGTGAGACTCCAACCTTCCACAGCTGTGCCTAAGCCTTGAACAAGTTGCCCCAAGCCTGAAACAACAAGGTCCTGCAACCTACAAATGCTGTCTGATTAAATCTCTTCTTTCCTGATTGACCTGCAGCTGAAAGTAAGCAAGCCGACATTGTTCACGCCAGGTTTCATCAGTGGGGTTCCCACCAGGCATATTTAAAGTGGGGAAAGGCTGAAAATAGCAAGGGCCCCTTAAAATGGCATTATAGATGCCAATTATTGGTGATTAGGCTTCCGACGACCAGTCCCGCCTGCTGCGGGCGGGACTGATTCGGGTCGGATTGAAACGCCGGGGTGAAAGTCGGACAGGGCGGGGAATCAGGTGGGGGGGGTCGCAACCCCCTATTTTGCGATTTCCCCCCCCCCCCAACGCACCTGAAACCCCACCTGACGGCTCCAGGAAAGTCGACCCCTCTATCAAAACCTTTCATAATTTTAAAGACCTCTATTAGTTCACACCTCTCTTGAAAAGAGACCCAGCCTGTTCATCCTTTCCTGATAGGTATAACCTCTCATTTCTGGTATCATCCTTGTAAATCTTTCTTGTACCCTCTCCAGTACCTCTATATCCTTTTTATAATATGGTGACCAGAATTGTACACAGTGACGTAAGAAAACTACTAGGCACTTGGTCTAAGCATTAAACAAAGCTGTAATCAACTGCTTTACAACATGGAGGTCTAGTTGTGTCCTTCACTAGTTCCTGTTAAGAATGTCCTGCACAAGCTGGGCCCGTGCCTGAGTATTTATACTCTCCCTGGACAGCGCCACCCATAGGCCACTCAGTATTATTTCATAAGTCTTTTTTTCATGAATGACTGATTCATGGCACACAGTATTCCAAGTGTTATCTAACCAAGGTTTGATACAAGTTTAGCTTAACTTTCCTACTTTTCAATTCTATCACTCCAGAAATAAACCCGAGTGCTTGGTTTGCTTTATTTATGACCTTATTAACCAACGTTGCTACTTTTAGTGATTTGTGTATTTGTACTCTGATATCCCTTTGCTCTTCTACCCCATTTAGATTCTTATTTTTCCAAATAATATGTGACCTTCTTATTTTTCTTACTAAAATGTAATACATCACATTTATCTGTGTTGAAATTCATTTGCCAATTATATGCCCATTCTGTAAGTTTATTACTGTTTTCTTGTAATTTGTTGCAGTCCCCCTCAGTATTAACTATCCCCCTCCACCCCCCATAATTTGTTGTCATCCGCAAATTTAGAAATTGTGTCTTTGATTCTGAAGTCTAAATCATTAATATAAATTGTGAACAACAGTGATCCCAGCACTGATCCTTGTGGGACCCCACTTTCTACCTTCTTCCACTCTGAATAGTTACACTTTACCCATACTCTCTGCTTTCTGTCTTGAAGACAGCTCACTATCCATTCTGCTGCTTGTCTCTGCATTCTCTGACCTTATCATTAGTCTATTATGTGGTACCTTATCGAAGGCCTTTTGGAAATCTAGATAAATTACATCTACTGCATTACCCTTGTCTACTCTCTCTGTTACCTCTTCAAATAATTCAATGAGGTTGATTAAGCAAGACTTTCCCTTTTTGAAATCCATGCTGACTATTCATTATTGTATTTTTGGTTAGTAGATGTTATTCTATTTTTTCCTATATTAGGGATTCCATTATTTTTCCTACTACTGATGTTAAGCTGACTGGTCTAGAGTTCCCTGAACATGTTCTATCTCCCTTCTTAAATATCGGTATTACATTAGCTATCCGCCAGTCCTCTGGCACTACACCTTTTTCTAATGAATTATTAAACATGTGTAATAGTGCCTCTCTCTTCCCTAGATTCTTTAAAATGTGTAGATGTAATCTGTCCAAGGGTTTTATCCTCTTTGAGTTTGATTAGTTTATTTAATATTTCTCCTGTTTTTATTTTAAATGTGGTTATATCATTTCTAATCTCATCTTCCGATGTCATGTCCACCTGATCTGTCTCCCTGGTAAATACTAAAGCAAAGTAATTATTTAATATTTCTGCCAATATCGTTATCGCTGCCTGAGATTTTATCCTGACCGTCCCTTAGTGGCCCTATTCCCATCCCGACTTTCTTTTTTTTATTTATGTGCCTGTAGAATATTTTACTATTTTGTTTTATGTTCCTTGATAATTCAATTTTATAGTTCCTCTTTGCCTTCCTAATTGTTTTTGACCTCTCCTAATCGCTTTGTATTCTCCATTGTCATGCTCTCCCCTGCTGCCCATGTACTTAGTGTATGCCTCTTTCCTTACCCTCAATTTTTCCCTTATGTCTTTATTCATCTATGGTGTCTCATTAGTGTTTAGCTTGTTCTTGTTTTTTAGCAGAATATATTTTTCCTGGACTCTGTTGAACACTGCTTTAAATGTTTCCCATTGCTGTTCTACATCATTGTTTGCCAATATTATTGTCCATTTTATTTTCCAAGTTCTATTCTCAGCCCATCAAAACTGGGCTTTTCTCCAATCTATTACCCTGGTCTTCATCATACTTATGTCCTTCTCAATTATTATCTTGAAGCGTATTATATTATGGTCACCATTGCCTAGATGTTCCACTACTTTTATTTCTCTTATCTGCTCTGGCTCATTTCCCATTACTAGATCCAGTAGCAAATCCTATCTTGTTGGGCTTCTTACATATTGAGTTAGAAAGGACTCCTGTACACATTGTAGGAACTCCATTCCCTTATCCCCTTTACCTACCTCTTCTGGCCAATTATTTTTGGGGAAGTTGATAACCCCCATGATTATTATTCTATGTTTTTTACTCATTTCTCTAATTTGTTTGCATATTTCTTCCTCCACCTCCCTTCCATTATTGGTTGGTCTGTAGACTACACCTATTAGTGTGATTAATCCTTTATTATCTTTTATCTCTATCCACATGGATTCTATTTCTGTCTTACTGATAGCTGCGTCACTTTTTTCTACTGTCATTATGTTATCTCTAATAAGTACAGTTACTCCACCACCCCCTTTCCCTCTCTATCTTTTCTAAATATGTTGTACCCGGCAATGTTTAATTTCCGGCCCTGATTTTTCTGTAGCCATGTCTCAGTAATCCCTACTATATCTGGTTCCTCACAACGTATTATTGCCTCCAGTTCTGCTGTTTTATTACGGACACTGTGTGCATTGCTGTACAGACAGTTTAACTCATTTTTAATAGCAGTTCTTCTCACTTTATTTTTAACCAATTTTTTACACTCCTGTTCTACAACTCTATTTATTCCATGGCCATCTATGTCCTCCCTTAGTTTAGTCTTTCCTATGCTCTCCTTTCCTGTTTCATTTATATTTAGGCTGATTTAATTTCTTGCATCCCTTGTTACGATTCAGATAAAGAACCTTTAATTTTAACTTTTTACCATTATTCACTGTTTTCACCTTATTCGCTGATGCACTATTACCGTTAAACTTACTGGGCTAGAAATTCATTATAGCCCAGGAATGGGCGGTAAAATTAGAAAAGTTGGAGAATTAGCGCCAGGCGCTAATGCTTTAGACAGCACACAAAATTCATGCTCACTGCTCAAAGAAATGATTGGAGCACAAATTCAAGTCTTTAAGCCCAAGCTCATTGGCGTTATACGCAAAGGGTGGACCAATATCAGGTGCAGTCTAATCGCAAGGCATGTTGCAACAGGCTTTTTCCAGTTCTTAAAGGGGAGGTTCATTGATGCTGCAGAACTTAATTCTCAGCATTGCTGGCTGCGCAGCTGCCTCGTAAGCAGAAACAAGACAAGGAGAAGGTGCCGGAGGACTGAAGCAGCTGTACTCATGGCAGATCCATGCCCCAGGGAGAGAGCCCGCAGATTCAGTGATCAAGCATTAGAGGCGTTGATGTTCACTGTGGAGAGATGGACCCGGCAAGTGGCAGGAGGCCCTTGCCGCAAGTCTTCCGCACCATGTGGAGGGAGGTAGCACAGCACATCTCGGGCAGCACTGTGATCCCCAGGACCCACACACAGTGCAGGAAGAAATTTAATGACCTCACTTGGGTGGTCAGGGTGAGTGAATGCTTCAACAAATGCTACATACCACCATCTGAACACACTGCCCAAAACGCCACACCCTCCAGCACTCACCCACCAACCTACCAACACTCACACCCACATCTCACACCTTACACACAATGACAGCTATGGCAGGCACATCACCCAAACACATTGCTCCACACTCACTCACACACTTTCCTTTCTCTTGCAAGCCAAAGTGGCTCACAACAGGAGGGAGCAGGAGCGCACAGGTGAGGGACAAGCCCACACCCAACCACTGTCTGTGCTGGATACTCGAGTGCTGCACATTATTGGGTGCCAGGTGCTGGGCGCCATGGCCACCGGTAACGTTGACTCCCTTGTGGACAATAATGGTATCTTCATCCCTATTCCTTCTTCTCACATCCCACTTCCCCCTCACCCCACAAGCGTTTTGCACTTTCCAGCTAATCATGCTATATGCATGCATTTCTCCCTTCCCGCCCCCCTCCCCTCACCTTAACCCAACTCTTGTGCCTTTATGCTTTCAGATAATCAGCAAGCACCTGAGCAACCTGTCCCTGAAGAAAACCACAAAGGCTACCACTCACTTCATGTGCAGTTGGTGTGTGACCACAAACAGTTAATCCTCAATGTCAATGCCCGCTATCTTGGCAGCAGCCACGATGCCTTCATCCTGCACCAGACTGGTGTGCCAGCACTCTTCCAGCTACCACGTCAAGCTCGCGGCTGGTTGCACGGAGACAGGGGCTATCCGCTCTCCACCTGGCTCATGACTCCCCTCCACAACCCCAACACTCCTGCCCAGCACTCCTATAATGAGAGCCATGCTGCCACCAGGAACATAATTGAGCAGACCATCGCAGTGCTCAAGCAATGGTTCTGTTGCCTTGACCACTAGGGAGGAGCCCTTCAGTACTTGGCTGAGCGGGTGTCCCATTTTGTTGGTGGTTTGCTGCATGTTCCACAACTTGGCCATCATTAGGGCCCAGCCTTTACCACCAGGGATTGTAGGACCAACTCAGGAGGAGGAAGAGGTAGAGGAAGAGAAGGAGGAGGATGAGGAGGAAGATGAGGAGGACGAGGAGGAGGAGGAACATGAGCGAGGGAGGAGGCAGCCACTCAATCTGTCTTCCGGAAGGGCAGTCCGTGACCACCTCATCAGACTGTGGTTCAAATTAATTAATCCCCAGACCCCCCATTGCTCACCACATCCCCATCATTCTATCCTTGTCACAGGCCATATCACAGCGCAAAGCTGAAATGAGACACACCACAAAATAATCCAAACTGAATTAATAAATTTATCAAAAATCAGTGAACACATATTTACAACAAAAATATTAACTATTCATCTTTGTGCAATCCCTTAGTGCCTCTCATTACTATGCCTTTGCCTACTCTAGTGCTCCTACGACATTTTGGGATAAATGGTTCATTCTCAGACTGGCAATCAGTAACTAGTGGTGTTCCGCAGGGGTCAGTGCTGGGTCCCCAACTCTTTCCAATCTATATTAACGATTTGGAGGAGGGGACCGAGTGTAACATATCAAAGTTTGCAGATGATACTAAGATGGGAGGGAAAGTAGTGAGTGAGGAAGACATAAAAAACCTGCAAAGGGACATAGACAGGCTAAGTAAGTGGGCAGAGATTTGGCAGATGGAATACAATACTGGAAAGTGTGAGGTTATGCACTTTGGCAGGAAAAATCATAGAGCAAGTTATTATCTTAATGGCAAGAAACTGGAAAGTACTGAAGTACAAAGGGATCTGGGGGTCCTGGTGCACGAAACTCAAAAGGTTAGTATGCAGGTGCAGCAAGTGATTAAGAAGGCCAATGGAATGTTGGCTTTCATTGCTAGGGGGATAGAATATAAAAATAGGGAGGTATTGCTTCAGTTGTACAAGGTATTGGTGAGACCACACCTGGAATACTGCGTACAGTTTTGGTGTCCATACTTAAGAAAAGACATACTTGCTCTCGAGCCAGGACAAAGAAGGTTCACTCGGTTAATCCCGGGGATGAGGGGATGGACATATGAGGAGAGGTTGAGTAGATTGGGACTCTACTCATTGGAGTTCAGAAGAATGAGAGGCGATCTTATTGAAACATATAAGATTGTGAAGGGGTTGGATCGGGTGGATGCGGGGAGGATGTTCCCAATGATGGGTGAAACTAGAACTAGGGGGCATAGTCTTAGAATAAGGGGCTGCTCTTTCAAAACTGAGATGAGGAGGAACTACTTCACTCAGAGGGTGGTAGGTCCATGGAATATGCTGCCCCAAAAAGCTGTAGAAGCTACATCATTACATAAATTTAAAACAGAAATAGACAGTTTCCTAGAAGTAAAGGGAATTAAGGGTTACGGGGAGCGGGTAGGAATTTGGACATGAGTCTAGGTTCGGATCGGACATGGCCCTGTGGGTAGCGGAGCGGGCCCAGGGGCCGTGTAGCCTGATCCTGCTCCTATTTCGTGTGTCTAATTCTGTTAGATTCAGAAGATGGTTCTGTGATAGTAGATTGGCAGTTAGGATCAGATCAGCCATGATCTTATTGAATGGCGGAGCAGGCTCGAGGGGCCGATTGGCCTACTCCTGCTCCTATTTCTTATGTTCTTATGTTGGCCCAGTGGCTACAGCATGGCTGGTGGAAGGCTGCTGAGTGTCCGTGCGGGAGACTTCAGATGGCCTTGCAGCATGCCCTCGACCAGCTCTGGGCCGTTATGTTCATTAATAACTAGACATTCTTATTATGAACACAGCTAGCTTCTAGCTAGTCATTTATTCAGTACACGTTCTCTCGGTACAGTATCTGTAGAGATGCAGCATGTGTGCTCCTGTGTGCAGGCTGCCATCTTGACTGTTGCCTTGTGGGTAGCCTAGTGCCTCATGGGTAATGTAGTCTTAATATCTATACAGCTGGGTAGTGTAGTCTTATATACATACAGCTATATACAGCTCTACACAGCTCTATGGCTCCACCTAGTGTCCACTATAGAATGACATGTTATTGATCATTACACGTGCGGGAGACTTCAGATGGCCTTGCAGCATGCCCTCGACCAGCTCTGGGCCTGGAAGGCCCGGCTGTTCACTGCACCACCTCAGCTTGGGCAGCAACAGTCTGGGCTGGCTGGATGACAGTCAGCGACAATGACAATGGCGGAGTGCCAGTGGTGGGAGCAGGAATGCTGTCATCCTGAAAGAGGTCAGCAGGTTCCTGCTCCACTGACCCACTCCCACTCCCCTGGGGCAGCACCTCATCATCCCTAGCAATGTGTTAGAGCACAGATTGCTGGCCTGCTGAGACACCGTGAAAGCCCGGTCGATGGTGGTAGACCCAGCCACAATGCCAGCAGTCAGAGCTTGAGTGGCATCAAGCTGAGACTGCATGAGAGCAGTCTGAGATTGGATGGCCACCATGCATAGACTGCATTACAGCACTAATACATTGTGTCACTTCCTGTGCTGCAATGGAAGCTGCCAGATCGCCCATCACATGCGGCATCAGGTCTGGGTTGCCACGGTCTATCTAGGAGTCCACCATCCTTTGCAGACTGGAAATGATGGGCTCCATGGTGTGCGCAGAGCCTTGTGCAATGTTGGAGGCATCCCCAGTGCCCTCCACCGAGTTCCTGTCATCTTCCAGGTGGTCATTGCAAGCAGCCGACCCGTCAATCACACAGGATGCAGCGAACGGCTCGGCCGCACCAGCCAGCCCTACCTCTGTCCCAATCCCACCCCCAGGATCGACGGCTGAGGAGTCCTCCCTGGGCTCCTCCAGGGGTGCCGGGCCAGGAGGCGTCGGTGGTTCAGGATCCCCCTCCACCTCAGGCGCTGGGGCGTATGGAGAAATCGGGGAGAGCAGCATTCCCAGTTCCTCCATCACACCCAGCGCCAGCATCAGAGACAGAGTTAGGGGCCCTCCCCTGCCCCGCCACCAGCCACAGACCCAGCGGGCTGGGTGTTTTATTAAAATTCTCCACCAGGTCGAGCAATTCCTGGGAGATACCAGGGTGTGTCTGGGTGAGCTCAGCCTCATCGGCCTCGCTCACCTCAGTCCCCAGGATGCTCGACCCGGCGCCGAGTGACGGTTGTGGTGTGATATTAGGGGCGGGTGGTTCTGCGGCCCCCCCCCCCAATGGGCAGGGCTTCTTCCCCATCCCCGGGAGGGACGTACCTATCACACCCTCCTGAGGGCCAGGGACATCGCCCGCTCCGACCCCAGGAAGAACACAGCCTTCCCATACATTTTTGAAGCTGCAACAATGGCCGAGGGGCCGTCAATCCCAGCCATGGCTTTCATGCACACCTCAATGGTCATGTTGGGGTGAGTGTAGCTCTTGACCTCATTTTTTTGTTATTAGTCAGAAAGGTGACAGGGCAACAGGAGCAGCTGTGGCTGTCATGCCCGCGTACGTTCCTACTGGCCCCGCCACCGGCAAAGATGGAGTCCCCATATCAGGGTGTTGTCCCGTTAAGAGCTACACTCACCCCAAATCCCAGGCCTGATGTTCTTAATTTAGGCCACTTTGTTCTTTGAGCAGAGGGGATATTTAAATGAAAACCCACCTCTCCCTTTTGTTGCTATGATGGGAGAGGGGCCTTTTCCCCTCTGCTCAATATTAAAATAGAAAATAGAGGTGCCTCTCAGAGAGAGAGAGCGAGGGGCGGGGGGGTGGAGGGGAAGGAGGGAGGCCGCAGGGGCAGGGTCGTCGCTCACAATTGTGTGTGGGTGCTTGCAGGGCTGCACTCTCCGATGGAATAGCGCAAAGTCTATTACGATGTTTTTCTGATGTGGGTAGAAGATGTCTTCAGCTGGAAACGCCCAGGCACAATCCTCCACCAGGTCTTATCGATGTGAAAAAGGGACTTCGCCCAGGCAGCTCCAGCAGTCCCAGGCCAGGCAATGGGGGTGGGGTGTTTATTAGTGGTGCGTGTGGCCTAGTTTTTAGCAAGAACCACACACACACACAACCCCCTCACGATGTTCCAACCTTTTTCTTCTTTCCTCCCCCCACCTGCAAGTAACAGTCTTTTATGGAGAGTGCACCAAAACGCTCACCTGTTGTTGTTCAAGGTTGGTTTGGCTCTCCCTCCTTCCAAACAGGTGATGTTCTTTCTGTTGTGATGGTCGTCTCTTCCTCCCCTCTCTCCCTCTCCCAAAATGGAGCGCAATCAAGGGAGCAATTAAGGGAAGCAATGGAGAATTGCTCCGTTCTGGTGTTTCATTTACTTCTTCTCTCCTCTCTCCAGGCACCTCAGTAGTAGCACTAGTAGTAGGAAACAGTTCTTCTTCCTCTCAGAGAGACCCTCTCTCCTCTGCAGCAGCAGCAGAAACACAACCAGAGACTTTCACTCTCTCCAAATTCCCAACTTTAATGCTATGTTTAAGTACACACCATTTAAAACCATTCTGTGCAGACCACTCTGTCTCTCTGAAGTGGGTGTCTGCTTCTCCAAGGTAGAGTACAGGCTGGAGCCCAGCATCTCCATTTGTGCTTCTACCAAAGCTGCAAAGGCTGGTGATACTGACTTGTGTTGTGAGTGTCTGACTGCAGCATCCCTGGTCTTGAGCACAGTCTCCCAGGTAGACTGCAGAGTGCTGATACCACAGAGGCTGGATGCAGACTCCTCCCCACTCTCGGCCATGGTGCTGAATCTCCTTAGCAGGCCTTCCAATACACAGTATAACTGCCTGTGTGAGGCCAGCAGTTTTATTTTCATGGCTGGGCCCCTGAAGTGCTCGTCCCCAATATTTACCGGGCCACGTGTTTGGAGCGGGGAGGAGGAGTTATGGATGGGAAACCTGGAGATGAATTTTTTCTCCAGGTTTGCCGCCCAACAGTCAGCCTGATTGGTGGGCCGATTGACAGTCTGGCTGCCTGTCGGGCAGAAAAGCCTACAGCAGAGGGCACAATTGAAGAGACACCGAAGGGACAGCGATGTCCGCTGGTCACAGATCTGGGCCACTCGATGCCAGGCACAGTATAAGAACCACTGCCCTTCGCCTGTGGGTAGTGAGGTTCACACACAGATAAAACATGGCAAATTAGGTGCTCAGGCATCAAGTGCCTTATTCTCCGTATCTCCTCATTTGCAGCCAACTCAGGAACAGTACCTGGGCTTGGGGAAGGGGAGGAGGCCCAGGAGCTGCTGCAACATGCGTGGCTGAAAAAGAAGCCTGGGGTGGGGTTGTGGGCTCAGGCTGAGAGTAGGCAGCAGCAACTAGGGCCAGGAGAGAATGGGGAGCTGGAAGGGAACTGGCAGCCTGGGGCTGGACCAACGCTTTGTGGGGACAGCAGGCCCAGGAGAACTCCATAAATGGTTAAAGCACAGGAGGAGGCCATTCAGCCCATTAGGTCTGTGCCAGCATTTTTCAAGAGCAATCCAAAACTAATCCCACTGCCCTACTCTCTCCCCCATCCCTTTACAGTGATACATCCAGCCAGCCAATCACAGACCCGCCCCAGCCAGCCAATCACAGACCCGCCCCAGCCAGCCAATCACAGACCTGCCCCAGCCAGCCAATCATAGACCCGCCACAGCCAGCCAATCACAGACCCACCCCAGCCAGCCAATCACAGATCCGCCCCAGCCAGCCAATCACAGGCTAGCCCCAGCCAGCCAATCACAGACCTGCCCCAGCCAGCCAATCATAGACCCGCCACAGCCAGCCAATCACAGACCCACCCCAGCCAGCCAATCACAGACTAGCCCCAGCCAGCCAATCCCTCTGCTTCAAATTTTTATTTTATTTTCCCTTACAAGTTGTCTGTCCATCCCACTGACCCGTCTGTCCATCCCACAGACCCGTCTGTCCATCCCACAGACCCGTCTGTCCATCCACTGACCCGTCTGTCCATCCCACAGACCCGTCTGTCCATCCACTGACCCGTCTGTCCATCCACTGACCCATCTGTCCATCCCACTGACCCGTCTGTCCATCCCACAGACCCGTCTGTCACATCCCACAGACCCGTCTGTCCATCCCACTGACCCGTCTGTCCATCCACTGCCCCGTCTGTCCATCCACAGACCCGTCTGTCCATCCCACGAACCTGTCTGTCCATCCACTGACCCGTCTGTCCATCCCACTGACCCGTCTGTCCATCCACTGACCCGTCTGTCCATCCACAGACCCGTCTGTCCATCCCACAGACCTGTCTGTCCATCCACTGACCCGTCTGTCCATCCCACTGACCCGTCTGTCCATCCCACTGACCTGTCTGTCCATCCACTGACCCGTCTGTCCATCCCACTGACCTATCTGTCCATCCCACTGACCCGTCTGTCCATCCCACTGACCCGTCTGTCCATCCCACTGACCCGTCTGTCCATCCCACTGACCCGTCTGTCCATCCACTGACCTGTCTGTCCATCCACTGACCCGTCTGTCCATCCCACTGACCCGTCTGTCCATCCCACTGACCCGTCTGTCCATCCCACTGACCCGTCTGTCCATCCCACTGACCCGTCTGTCTATCCACTGACCCGTCTGTCCATCCACTGACCCGTCTGTCCATCCCACTGACCCGTCTGTCCATCCACTGACCCGTCTGTCCATCCCACTGACCCGTCTGTCCATCCCACTGACCCATCTGTCCATCCCACTGACCTGTCTGTCCATCCCACTGACCCGTCTGTCCATCCACTGACCCGTCTGTCCATCCCACTGACCCATCTGTCCATCCCACTGACCTATCTGTCCATCCCACTGACCCGTCTGTCCATCCCACTGACCCATCTGTCCATCCCACTGACCTGTCTGTCCATCCCACTGACCCGTCTGTCCATCCCACTGACCCATCTGTCCATCCCACTGACCTGTCTGTCCATCCCACTGACCCATCTGTCCATCCCACTGACCCGTCTGTCCATCCCACTGACCTATCTGTCCATCCCACTGACCTGTCTGTCCATCCCACTGACCCGTCTGTCCATCCCACTGACCCGTCTGTCCAGCCTACTAACCTGTCTGTCCATCTCACTGACCCGTCTGTCCCGTCTGTTCATCCACTGACCTGTCTGTTCATCCACTGACCCATCTATCTATCCCACTAACCCGTCTGTCTATCCCAGTAACCCGTCTCTCCATCCCAGTAACCTTCTACTTCTATGTCCTCACTACATTTCGATGTCATGCTTCCTGTCCCAGTGCCAGTCATCGATATACAACAGTGGACCCAACGCTGACATCTGGGATACAGCACTCCAACCTTTCCCTAGTCCCAGCAACACTCCTTCACCCCAACTCTCTGTCGCCTCTCCATCAGTCAACCTTCTACCCATGCTGCTATATTTCCTCTTATACAACATAGCCGTCAGGGAAGGGAGACTGGTGGGGTGGGGAGTACAGAAAACAGGCCGGCTCTAGGACTATCACGGCGGCGGGGGAAACCAGGGAGCACATCAGGGAGGTCTGAGGAGCGATCTGGAAGTAATGACAACCTGTTTGAGGCCCGACACACATGAACTGCACTCTCTCCAGACGGCCTGCCCAGGGACAGGAGCTGTGACCCGCTGACCTTGTGCCTGCATGAACGAAGCTGATGATACAAGCCTCGGTGTTAGCTCGGGGGCAAATCGGGCAGGTGGGGGCAGGGCAAGTGGGAAGCTGGACAATTTTAACTCCCGAGCCCTATTTCAATATGATTGGCAGACTGCCCACCTAATTTCATTGGGGAACAGGCAGCTCGCCCACTTTCTCCGCATCATTTCCAGAAGGCCTCTCGAGGCCTATTTAAAGGGGAATGCACCTCTTCAAGCAAGGCGCATTCCCTGAATCAGATTTCATTCAGACACTGCAGGCACAATTTTGGTAGCACTGATGAGTCAGAGGGCTGTCCCCTGGTCTTCCAATGCCTCCCTGGAAGTCCTTGTGGAGGAGGTCAGGGCAAGGATGGAGATACTGTTCCCCAGCACCTGCAGGAGCAACCCCAGGGTCACTATTCAACAGGCCTGGACAGAGGTTGCTGGCAAGATCAGTGCCAGCAGAATCACCCCCAGGATTCAGTGTAGGAAGAGGTTCAATGGCCTCACAACAGCAGCAGGTGTGAGTGCAACTGTTCCAGTACAGCTCTATCCAACAATGTAAAAAACTGCCCGGGTACGTCCTCTCCGCAAAATGCAGGACAAATACAAACCGGCCAATTACCGCCCCATCAGTCTACTCTCAATCATCAGCAAAGTGATGGAAGGTGTCATCAACAGTGCTATCAAGCGGCACTTACTCACCAATAACCTGCTCACCGATGCACAGTTTGAGCTTCACCAGGACCACTTGGCTCCAGATCTCATACAGCCTTGGTCCAACATGGACAGTGTGATAATAATAATAACTTCCGGGAAGTTATGTCATCACTTACTGTGAACTGTGAACTATGAACTATGAACTTGGTACATACATCACTTCCTGTCAAATGTCACTTCCTGTTGGACTGGTATAAATACTGAACTATTCAGTATTGTAAGAGGCTTCTACCAGAGGCATGGTGAAGACCTCTCTTGTATATAGTGTGTTTATAAGTTGCTTAAAGCTTACTTTAAAGTTACTTGATGTGTGAGACTCCTTTTTCTTACATCAATTTAAGCAACTTAATATTTACACTCACAAATACTAGACCTTCGGACAAACTCGGAGTTAAGGATCCAGGGAACCACCCATCATGGAGAGAATCCTTAGACCTATTCGTCTGGACTTGGACCCGAACACACCAGCAGCTGGCAGGGTATGGAAGCATTGGTACCGTACTTTTGAGAATCTCCGGCTTTTGTATTGTTGATATGACACTGAATGGTCGCATGTATCCCTCCACCCGACTTTCGGTACTCAAGGACTTATGTAGTGATCTCCTCTTAGGGCTGGATTTCCAGAAACAGCATAAGAAACTCACTATTGAGTTCGGCGGATCCAAACCTGGTCTTACTATTTCTAATATACCGTCTAAATTATCGTTTTGTGCATTATCAGCAGCTTCACTGGATGAACCCTCATTATTTACCAGTATTCCGCCTCGATGCAAACCAATAATAACGAAATCGCAGCGCTTTAATCAGGAAGACCAATCTTTTATTGAGGCTGAAATCTCTCGACTTCTAGCAGAGGATATCATCGAACCATGTTCATCGCCCTGGCGGGCTCAAGTCGTCATTGTCAAGAACCCTCTAAAACCTCACAAACAACAACTATGCATTGATTATTCGCAAACCATCAATCAATATACCAACTTGGACGCCTACCCATTGCCACGCATTGATGATATGGTTAATAAACTGGCCGAATACAAAGTGTTCTCAACTTACGACTTAAAAAGTGCCTATCATCAGGTACCCTTGAAGGTCTCAGATAAGCAGTACACGGCCTTTGAGGCTAATGGACGGCTGTACCAATTTCGTCGCCTCCCATTCGGGGTTACTAATGGAGTGGCTGTCTTCCAACGGGCAATGGATGGCCTGGTTAAACAGGAAAATCTAAGGGACACTTTTCCCTATCTTGATAACATTACTATTGCAGGTCACGATCAACAGGAACACGACGCCAACCTCCAAAAATTTCGGGATGCCCTCCATCGCCGTAACTTAACCTTGAATGAATCCAAATCTGTTGCGTCGCAACCGACCATCAACATCCTTGGCTACTGCGTAGGCAATGGTATCATTAAGCCAGACCCAGAAAGACTTCGCCCGCTCCAAGAGCTCCCGTCACCTAAGAATCCGGCTTCTTTACGTCGGGCTCTCGGTCTGTTTGCATACTACGCTAAATGGATTCCTCATTTTTCGGACAAAATCCAACCCTTGCTGCATGCTAGATCATTTCCATTGGGAACAGCGGCTGTTGCAGCCTTTAACCTTCTCAAAAAACAGTTGGAGAAAGCGGCTCTTCACTCCATCGATGAGAATCTCCCTTTCATAGTCGAATGTGATGCCTCGGAGGTGGCGATCTCAGCTACTCTGAATCAGGAAGGTCGTCCTGTAGCATTTATGTCCAGGACCTTACAAGGTGCCGAGCTACATTATCCTCCGGTTGAGAAGGAAGCCACAGCCATCATAGTGGCAGTACAGAAGTGGAACCATTTTCTAGCTCGCCAGCACTTTACATTAATCACGGACCAACGATCAGTCGCCTTCATGCTCGATAATCGAAAACGAACCAAAATTAAGAATAATAAAATACAACTTTGGAGGATGGAACTGGCCTCTTTTGGTTATACCATTCACTATCGGCCTGGCAAGGAGAATGTGGCCCCGGACACCCTCACACGGGCATTCTGCTCCACTGTGTCGTCCTCTACTCTCATGGATGTCCACAATGGATTGTGTCATCCTGGCATTACGCGCATGCTACATTTCGTACGATCACGGAATCTCCCTTTTTCTACTGGAGATGTAAAGAAAATATGCTCAGAATGCCGGCTTTGTGCGGAATTAAAACCTCAGTTCTTCCGCCCCTCAGATGGTATACTCATACATGCAACCCAACCAATGCAATGACTTAGCATCGATTTTAAGGGCCCAGTGCCCTCTTCAACTCGGAACACATATTTGCTCACCATGATCGACGAATATTCACGTTTTCCGTTTGCCTTCCCCTGCTCCAATATGCTGGCGTCCACAGTAATCTGCTGTCTTGAGCAGGTATTTTCTCTCTGTGGCATGCCGGCTTATATTCACTCAGATCAGGGTCCATCCTTTATGTCAAGGGAACTCAAGGACTACCTCTCAGAATGGGGAATTGCTACAAGCAGAACAACACCATACCATCCCATCGGAAATGGGCAGGTAGAGAGGTATAACGGTATCATCTGGAATTCCGTACGTCTCGCTTTACGATCTCGGGGCCTACCAGACCAGCAATGGGAAGCAGTGCTTCCGGATGCATTGCATTCTATACGGTCCCTGCTTTCTACAGCCACAAATACTACACCTCATGAGCGGTTCTTTGGATTCCAGCGTCGCTCATCTCATGGGACATCACTCCCGTCATGGCTAACTACTCCTGGACCTGTATTACTCCGAAGATACGTTCGGACGTCTAAAAATGACCCTCTCGTAGACGAGGTCGAACTAACCGATGCCAACCCCACCTATGCAAACATACGATATTCCGACGGCCGAGAATCTACCGTACCATTACGGGATCTGGCTCCCTGCCCACCAGGACCTAGTGGGACATCGGGTGATGGCATTTCACCAGGAAACTCTTGGGACCTATCGGGTACCCCTCTCCAGGATCCTGATCAGACACCAACTAGCTTGGTGCCGGTAGAACCCCGTACTCAAAGTTGCGACCCTCCCAGTACCGCGCACGAAAGTACTGATCCGCCACAGACCAGCTCTGCACCTCCCTCTGAACAGAGGCAGACCGACTTTGAACCTATTGGGGCTCGTACACAAAGCCATGATCTCCCCGACCCTGCACAGGGTAATCCAGGCCACACAGACTCTGACCAATGGCCAACCGCATGTAAGCGGACCAGCGACCCTCTACGACGGGAACCCAAACGGGTGCGACTCTTCCTCGTTCGGCGGCTGCGGAACAAAAGGAAGACCACAGCCTTCTAATCCTGCAGGAGGGAAGAATGTGATAATAATAATAACTTCCGTGAAGTTATGTCATCACTTCCTGTGAACTATGAACTATGAACTTGGTACATACATCACTTCCTGTCATATGTCACTTCCTGTTGGACTGGTATAAATACTGAACTATTCAGTATTGTAAGAGGCTTCTACCAGAGGCATGGCGAAGACCTCTCTTGTATATAGTGTGTTTATAAGTTGCTTAAAGCTTACTTTAAAGTTACTTGATGTGTGAGACTCCTTTTTCTTACATCAGACAGAAGAGCTGAATTCCAGAGGTGAGGTGAGAGTGACTACCCTTGACTTCAAGGCAACATTTGACCGAGTGTGGCATCAAGTAGCCCTCGTAAAACTGAAGTCAATGGGAATTGGGGTCAAACTCTCCACTGGCTGGAGTCATACCTAGCACAAAGGAAGGTGGTTGTGGTTGTTGGAGGTCATTAATCTCAGCCCCAGGACATCGCTGCAGGTGTTCCTCAGGGCAGTGTCCTAGGCCCAACCATCTTCAGCTGCTTCATCAATGACCTTCCCTTCATCATAAGGTCAGAAGTGGGGATGTTCACTGATGACTGCATAGTGTTCAGTGCCATTCGCAACTCCTCAGATAATGAAGCAGTCCATGCCCGCATGCCGCAAGACCTGGATGACATTCAGGCTTGGGCTGATAAGTGGCAAGTAACATTTGCACCACACAAGTGCCAGGCAATGACTATCTCCAACAGGTGAGAGTCTAACCACTGCCCCTTGACATTCAGCGGCATTACCATTGCCGAATCCCCCACCATCAATATCCTGGGGGTCACCATTGACCAGAAACTTAACTGGACCAGCCACATAAATACAGTGGCTACAAGAGCAGGTCAGAGGCTGGGTATTCTGCGGCGAGTGTCTCACCTCCTGACTCCCCAAAGCCTTTCCACCATCTACAAGGCACAAGTAAGGAGTGTGATGGAATACTCTCCACTTGCCTGGATGAGTGCAGCTCCAACAACACTCAAGAAGTTCAACACCATCCATGACAAAGCAGCCCGCTTGATTGGCAACCCATCCACCATCTTAAACATTCACTCCCTTCATCACTGGCATACCGTGGCTGCAGTGTGTACCATCTACAAGATTCACTGCAGCAACTCGCCAAGGCTTCTTCAGCAGCACCTCCCAAACCCATGAACTCTACCACCTAGAAGGACAAGGGCAGCAGGCACATGGGAACACCATCACCTGCAAGTTCCTCTCCAAGTCACACACCATCCTGACTTGGAAATATATCGCTGTTCCTTCATCGTCGCTGGGTCAAAATCCTGGAACTCCCTCCCTAAAAGCACTGTGGGAGTACCTTTACCACACAGACTGCAGCGGTTCAAGAAGGTGGCTCACCACCATCTTCTCAAGGGCAATTAGGGATGGGCAATAAGAACATAAGAACATTAGAAATAGGAGCAGGAGTAGGCCATTTGCTCCCTCGAGCCTGCTCCACCATTTAATAAGATCATGGCTGATCTGGTCTTGGCCTTATCTCTACTTCCCTGCCCGCTCCCCATAACCTTTGATTCCCTTATCGTTCAAAAATCTGTCCATTTCCACCTTAAATATATTCAATGACTCAACCTGCACAGCTCTCTCGGGTAGAGAATTCCAAAGATTCACGACCCTCTGAGAAGAAATTCCTCCTCCTCTCCATTTTAAATGGGCGACCCCTTATTCTGAAACTATGCCCCCTAGTTCTAGATTCCCCCACGAGGGGAAACATCCTTTCTGCATCTACCCTGTCAAGCCCCCTCAGAATCTTATATATTTCAATAAGATCACATCTCATTCTTTTAAATTCCAATGAGTATAGGCTCAACATGCTCAACCTTTCTTCATAAGACAACCCCTTCATCTCAGGAATTAACCTCGTGAACCGTCTCTGAACTGCCTCCAATGCAAGTATATCCCTCCTTAAATAAGGAGACCAAAACTGTACGCAGTACTCCAGGTGTGGTCTCACCAACGCCCTGTACAGTTATAGCAAGACTTCCCTACTTTTATACTCCATTCCCTTTGCAATAAAGGCCAACATTCCATTTGCCTTCCTAATTACTTGCTTTACCTGCATGCTAACTTTTTGTGTTTCATGTACAAGGACCCCCAGATCCCTCTGTACCTCAGCATTTTGTAATCTCCCTCCATTTATATATAATAATAATTTGCTTTTTTATTTTTCCTGCCAATGTGGATAACCTCATATTTTCCCACATTATACTCCATCTGTCAAATTTTTGACCACTCACTTAACCTATTTATATCCCTTTGCAGATTCTTTGTGTCCTCTTCACAACTTGCTTTCCCACCTATCTTTGTATCATCAGCAAATTTGGCTACATTACACTCGGTCCCTTCATCCAAGTCCTTAATATAGATTGTAAACAGCTGAGGCCCCAGCACTGATCCCTGTGGCACCCCACTAGTTACAGTTTGCCAACCTGAAAATGACCCATTTATCCCGACTCTCTGTTTCCTGTTAGTTAGACAATCCTCTATCCATGCTAATATATTACCCCAACCCCATAAGCTCTTGGGCTGGATTTTGTCAATGGGAAGCTTTTGGAGGCGGGACTGCTGCTTGCCGGCTTTCAATCCCACCTCCATCAGCTTCTGGCCAACCAGCGGGATTTTCCCCTGATTGACCTTGATAAGCCCGCCCAGCGGGCTCAGCAGGCCAATTAAGGGGAAGTCAGTGACAGAGCATGTCAACGTCTGACGTGCCATCTGTCAAGAGTTTTTGAAAGATGAAATGTCAGCGTTTGACAGCTCTGTGAAGTTGTCAAACACTGACATTCTGTGCAGTTTGATGAGGCTTTGTGTTCAGGACTCATCAAACCTTTCAACTTTACAGAAATCGCCTGGCTGTTGGGTCGGAGGATCCAACAGCCAGTCTGTGAAATCTGCAATGGAGATGTCGGGACTCCGACTCCACAGCAGCTGAAGGCTGTAAGCAGAAACAAAGGTAAGTGAACGTTTTCTAACACTTTTCACTCACCTTACATACTTACCACTCCACACTTGTACCCATCACTCACCTCTCCATTGCACTTTCAGACCCCTTCGACCCCCCCTGCAGACCTCCTACTCAGCTCCTCCACCCTGGCAGGGTTCCCCGAGGTCGGGAAGCCTGCACCTCGAAACGAAAAATGGGGATAATCCTATTTTCTGCCTGTTAACAGGCAGTTAATAGACTTTAATCCCTTTCCCACCTCGAGGAGACAGGACCCGGGGCAGGATGGCTTCCCGCCTCCTGGCAAGAGAGCACAGAGGCGGGATGGGGGCGGGTTTGCCACCTGCCCCCAAATTCTGCAACTTTACCGGCAGTCCCGCCTCCATACCCGTCTCCTCAGGGCTGACAAAATCCAGCCCCTTATCTTGTGCAGTAACCTTTTATGTGGCACCTTATCGAATGCCTTCTGGAAATCCAAATACACGACATCTACTGGTTCCCTTTATCCACCCTGCTCATTACATCTTCAAAGGACTCAGGCAAATTTGTCAAACATGATTTCTTTCATAAAACCATGCTGACTCTGCTTGATTGTATTATGATTTTCTCAATATCCTGCTACTTCTTCCTTAATAATGGACACCAGCATTTTCCCAATGACAGATGTTAGGCTAACTGGTCTATAGTTTCCTGCTTTCTGTCTCCTTTCTTTCTTCAATAGGGCCGTTGTAGGAATGTCTAGTTCCTATCCAAAGACTGAGGTCCACTCAGGCGCTCAAACAAAACGAAGTCGAATGGAAACTAACAGGTTTAAACAAGTAACTACAGGAGAACATCGAGTGTAGGTCTGTTCAGTTCAGAGGCTTCACGAGGACTGCTGGCTGGTCCCGTGGTTGACGTCATGATGTCATCACGTTCTTCCCGCCAGTGGGGGATCACGTGATGTACGGCGTGACATCATCGCGTTTACCTGCGCTGTTAAAGTAATCACGCTCTGTACAAGTAAACAGTATAAATAAAGATACAGACTCAGGCTGTAGCTAACGTGTTGTTAAAGGGAATTATATACAAATGATCTGAGTCCTTTAGTGGCTCCGCCACATGCGCCCCCCCAGAATTGTCTTTAACAGCAAAAGTGAGACGGCGAGGAGGCCTGACAAGCCTGTCCGAGCGACTTCTGTAACCCTGAAGTGGAAGCTGATGGACGGTGGTTGAGCTGGCGGGCGGTTGTGGTGGATCTGGCACGGCAACTGTGGGCGGTCGGCCCCATTTTGGCAGTTGAGCGATTTCGACTGGGCAGTCCAGGTCTAAGTGTACCAGCTTCAGTTGGTCAACCGATATGTGGTCCGGTTTACCTCCGATATCGACCGAAAAGGTTTTGTCTCCCGGCTCTATGACGCGGAAGGTGTAATGATCAATAACATGTCATTCTAGAATAGTACACTAGGTGGAGCTATAGAGCTGTATACTGCTGTGTGTTTAGTTGAATGTGTTTAAGACTACACTACCCATGATGCACTAGGCTACCCAGAAAGCAGTAGTCAAGATGGTTGCCTCTACAGGATGCTGTACAAGTCCACATGGCATGAATAAATGTCTAGCTCTAAGCTAGCTGCTCATAATGCAAACGACTAGTTATTAATGAACATAACATGGTACCAGGAGTGGTGAAGATCTGCTCAAAATTGTGAAACGCGACATGGAGAATTTGAAGCCACCAGAGTTTTTGAATCTCACGGGAAATGTCGACTACAATTGGCAGACTTTCAAACAACAATTCGAACTCTACATTGCTGCCATCGGGTTCGGTACGAAGCCAGACGCAAGGAAAATAGCGTTGCTGCTCATGGTTGCAGGCCCACAGGTGATAGAGGTATTTAATACATTTGTATTTAATCCAGAGGAGAACAGAGAAAATTTAGACGATGTGCTAAAGAAGTTTGATACACATTGTTCTCCCAAAAAGAATGAGACCTATGAAAGATACGTGTTCTGTTCAAGGACACAGCAGCAAAATGAGACTTTTGATAGCTTTGTGACTGATCTGAAACTGAAAGCACAGACATGTAATTTCTCTGAACTGAAAGCATCCATGATTCGTGACCAGATTGTGTTTGGTATTCATGATAAAAAGGTCAGGGAACGTCTGTTGAGAGAAACCAAACGAACATTGGAAAATGCTGTGACAATATGCCAAGCCAGCGAGCTAGCTCAAAAGCATGCGAAGACTTTCAGTGAAATCAATAATGATGTGATTGTAGTAAGTGCTGCTGTTGGTGCTGTGTCCTACAAAGGGAAGAAACATGGGCAGAACAGAAATGAAAAGCAATCGGAGGAAGGAATTTTTAATTGTAAACGCTGTGGTTACAAACACCAGTTAAGACAATGCCCAACGTTTGGAAAAATGTGCACAAAATGTCATGGAAAGAATCACTTTGCCAAACAATGCTTTTCAAAAGTAAAAACAAAGAAAGGGCAACAAGTCCAAGTCAATGTGATTGAGGACACTGATTTAAGTGAGACATTTTTTGTAGGAATGGTGTCATGTGACAATATAGAAAAGGATACAGAAAATGTGCAGCCCTCAGGAATAAACAATGCTGAACATAAAGTTAATGCAGTAAAAGAGGACAAATGGATGATCCCACTGCAGGTAAATGGAGCATTAGTTACATTGAAACTAGACACTGGGGCAAAAGCAAACTTAATCAGTATGAGTGACATTAAAAATATGAAAGAAAAGCCCAAAATACAGAAAAAGTCAGTACTGCTGAAGAGCTATAATGGACAGAAAATAGATAGCTTAGGTGTATGCAGACTTAAAGTGACAGTCAAAGACAAAGTGCATCATCTCATGTTTTCTGTTGTGGCTGAAGGACTTGCTTCACTACTGGGTGACAAAGCTTGTGAAGACTTAGAACTGGTCAAGAGAGTATACCGTATAAACTGTGCCATAAACAGACCAGATGACTCAGTGGATTCTGTAGTAAATAATTTCCAGGATGTGTTCAAAGGATTTGGAGTTCTACCATTCACATACAAGATCCAGCTAAAGGAGGATGCTCAGCCAATGGTACATGCTCCACGAAGAGTTCCAGCACCCCTGCGTGACCGGCTCAAGAAAGAACTGGACAGAATGACCACACTAGGAGTCATCAGGAAAGTCGAAGAGCCAACAGACTGGGTTAACTCCATGGTATGTGCAAAGAAAAAGAACAATGATCTAAGAATATGCATGGATCCAAAGGACTTAAATGCAAACATAAAACGTGAACACTACCAGATTTCCAAGCGAGAAGAAATCACCAGTGAAATGTCAGGTGCCAGATACTTTACAAAGCTCGATGCCTCACAAGGATTTTGGCAACTAAAACTGGATGAAGAGAGCACCAAATACTGTACTTTCAACACAGCATTTGGCAGGTATTGTTTCCTCAGAATGTCTTTTGGGATAATATCTGCATCTGAAATCTTTCATAGAGCGATGGAACACATAATTGAAGGTCTGGAAGGAGTCTGGGTCTATGTTGATGACATCATCATCTGGGGCTCCACACTGAAAGAACACAATGAGAGACTGACTAAAATGCTACAGAGCATACGCCAGAATGGACTGAAGCTCAACAAAGCCAAGTGTCAGTTTGGCGTCCAGGAAGTCACTTTCCTAGGAGATATTCTATCTGGTAAAGGAATAGAGCCAGATATGGAAAAAGTAAACGCCACACGCAAAATGCCCCGACCCACTGACAAAAAAGGAGTACTACGCATCATGGGGATGATAAACTTCATTGGAAAGTTCATTTCTAACTTGTCAGCCAAGACAACCTGTCTGCGAGACCTGCTACATAAAACAAATGAGTTTGCATGGACAGAAAGACATGAACAAGAGTGGATGAACCTCAAAACAGTGCTGACAACCATACCTGTACTCACTTTCTTTGACCCGACAAAGAGAATCAAAGTGTCAACAGATGCATCAAAAGATGGCCTAGGCGCGGTCTTGCTACAAGCAGAGGGTGAAGATTGGAAGCCTGTTGCCTATGCCTCCAGGTCTATGACTGATACTGAGTGTCGATACGCCCAGATTGAAAAGGAATGTCTAGGCTTGGTAGTTGGATTAGAAAAGTTCCATGGCTACATATATGGACTTCCCACCTTCACAGTTGTTACAGACCACAGCCCACTGGTTGCCATCATAAAAAAGAACCTGAATGAGATGTCTCCAAGGATTCAACGACTCATGATGAAGCTGCAAAGATATGACTTTGAACTGACCTACACACCAGGCAAATACATAGTGTTAGCAGATGCACTATCCCGAGCACCCACAATGAGTCAAGTGAGCTCTACTGAAGAAGACGTGGATGTTCATGTGAGTATGGTCACTGCTGCGCTGCCCGTGTCAGACACAAAATCAAAGCAAATAGCAGAAGAAACAGTAGAAGATACAGTGTTACAAACAGTAATAGAGAACATTCATCATGGTTGGCCAAAAGGTTCCTGTCCAAAATATTATCACATAAGGTCAGAGTTGAGTGTCGTAAGTGGACTATTACTAAAACAGAACAGAATAGTCATTCCACAGGCTCTACATCAAGACATGCTCAAAAGGATTCATGAGGGACACCTCGGAATTGAAAAATGCAAAAGGAGAGCAAGAGACACTGTTTATTGGCCTGGCATAAATAAGGACATTGAGAACATGATAGGCAAATGTGAGACATGTCAGAAACACCAAAACAAACAAGCAAAGGAACCAATGACATACCAACAGCACCATGGCAAAAGGTTGGTATGGACCTTTTTCATTCAAATGGTAAAGAATATCTAATAGTGATTGACTACTATTCTAACTATCCTGAGATGGCGCTGCTCTCAAGCACCACAGCAAGCAGTGTCATAATGCATGTGAAATCCATCTTCGCCAGACATGGAATTCCCAGGATTGCCATTAGCGACAATGGTCCGTGCTTCAACTGTAAGGAGTGGCAACAGTTTGCAGCACAGTATGACTTTCAGCACATCACATCCAGTCCTTTGTATGCTCAGTCAAATGGTAAGGCAGAGAAAGGTGTTCAAGTTCTCAAGCAGCTACTGAAGAAAGCGACAGAAAGCAAGTCTGATCCTTATCTCGCCCTGCTGAGCTACTGAGCCTCACCTTTAGACTCTGGTTCTTCACCTGCTGAACTACTAATGGGTCGCAAGTTGTGCACCACGCTACCCTGCTGTGCAAAAGAACAGCAAAGTAAAGAACTGAGAGAGAGACTTCAACTGTTAAAGCTGAAACAGAAATCATGCTGTGACAAGTCATCCATAACTCTATAATCATTGACAAGGGATAATGTTGTCAGGATTGAGGATCCACATGCATGGAACAGGAAAGCTACAGTTCTTGAGGAAGTACGACCAAGGTCATACACTGTTAGAACTGAGGAAGGACAGATTCTCAGGAGGAACCGCCGTTCCCTCCTAAAAACACAAGAAACTATCCAACAGCAAATCGATGACAATGCCGCAACTGAATCTTGTCATTCACCACCAGAACAATCTCATGAAAACACATCAGACTTACCTGTGTTAAGAAGATCCACACGTGAAGTAAAAAAGCCTGATAGACTTAATCTTTGAGTATAAAGTAAAGCTTTGAAAATGTTTATGTTTATAGAGCACTAGCAAAATGTTACTGATATCATCTTTATCGTTTTTCTTGAAAGTTAATTGAGGTTGATTGATATGATTTTGTTTAACCTCAAAGAAAGGGGGATGTAATGATCAATAACATGTCATTCTAGAATAGTACACTAGGTGGAGCTATAGAGCTGTAGAGCTGTATACTGCTGTGTGTTGAGTTGAATGTGTTTAAGACTACACTACCCACGATGCACTAGGCTACCCAGAAAGCAGTAGTCAAGCTGGCTGCCTCTACAGGATGCTGTACAAGTCCACATGGCATGAATAAATGTCTAGCTCTAAGCTAGCTGTTCATAATGCAAGCAACTAGTTATTAATGAACATAACAGAAGGGACCAGTGTAAGGAGGCTTGAGCGGGTCCCGGTGAGCGTTGTGGCGGATAAACACATACTCAGCACTTTTCAGCTCAGCTGGGCCGTGGGAGCTCTGTAAGCCGTGATGTGATGTAGGCACTGGAGCGAAACATCTGGCCGCTTCCTGGTGGCTGACAAGTTGCTGGGATGCGGACCATGGCTCTGTTGGAGACGGGAGGAAATCCCCTGGTACTCGTAGTGGCTGGCCATATACGAGTTCCGCCGAGGACGATTGTAAATCTTCTTTGGGCGCCGTATGAAGACCCAAAAGGACCCAGGGAAGTCTGTCCACCCATCCCGCGCCTTGAAGACTGGCCCGCAGAGTGGCTTTGAGCGACCTGTGGAATCGCTCGCACAGGCCGTTCGCCTGTGGATGATAGGCGGTGGTGCGATGTAGTTTGGGGCTGAGCCCCTGAGCCACAGTGTTCCAGAGCTCAGAGGAAAACTGCGGTCCACGATCGGAAGAGCTGTCCGCCGGTACCCCGAAACGAGCAACCCAAGAGGAGATGAAAGCTCTGGCCACGTCTGCCGAAGTGGTGGAAACCAAAGGAACTGCCTCTGGCCATCTAGTGGTGCGGTCTACCATTGTGAGGATGTGTGTAAAACCTTGAGAAGGTGGAAGCGGCCCCACGAGGTCCACATTCACGTGGTCGAATCGACGCTCCGGAACAGCGAAAGTGGCCAATGGAGCTTTTACATGACGCTGTACCTTGGCCTTTTGGCAGACCACGCAGGTGTTGGCCCAGTCGCGGACATCCAGGTGCATACCCCTCCAGATGAATTTTGACGACATCAGCCTTTGCGAGGCCTTCATGCCAGGGTGTGACAACCCGTGTATGGCGTCGAACACTTTTCGGCGCCAGGCAACTGGAACGATAGGGCGGGGAGCTCCCATGGAGACGTCGCAAAGTAGCGTGGTGCCTGCGGCATGGAATTTGACGTTGGCCGCTTGGAAGCTAGAGGGACTGGTCCTGTATGCTTGGACCTCCGGGTCCGAGGCTTGATCCGCAGCCATGAGGGCATAGTCGATTCCGAGTTGGACTGCGTGCACAGTCGCGCGGGAGAGGCAATCCGCCACCAGGTTGTCTTTGCCGGACAAATGCTGAATGTCGTGGTGAATTCTGAAATGAACGTCAGGTGACGATGTTGCCGAGCTGACCACGGTTCGGCGGTCTTGGCCATAGCGTACGTTAGTGGCTTGTGGTCCACATAAGCCGTGAACGGACGTCCCTCTAGTAAGAACCGGAAATGGCGGATGGCTAGAAAAAGGGCGAAAGTGCTGTACTTTCTTTCATTTTGCTGTAGTTGACGGCTGAAAAACGCCAGCGGTTGCCATGTCCCATTCACCCACTGTTCCTGCACTGCGCCGATTGCGTAGTCCGACGCGTCGGTGGTAAGGGCAATGGTGGCATCTGGAAGCGGGTGCGCCAGCATGGTTGCATTGGCCAAGGCGCCTTTGGTGTCGATGAACGCCCGGTCCATCTCGGCCGTCCAGCTGATCAGATCCTTACCGGACTTGGCCTTGAGGGCCTCGTACAAGGGCTGCATAAGCAGAGCCGCCTTAGGGACGAACCGGTGATAAAAATTGACCATCCCGAGGAACTCCTGTAGGGCCTTGACGGTCTGCGGGCGCGGGAAATATGTAACCACCTCGACCTTCGTCTGTAAGGGAATTGCGCCGTCTGATGTGATGCGGTGGCCCAAGAAATCAATCCGCTGCAGGCCGAACTGGCACTTGGCCGGGTTGATAATCAAACCATGTTGACTGAGGTGTGTGAAGAGGGTGCGCAAATGGCAGAAGTGCTCCTCTTTGCTAGGGCTGGCGATGAGGATGTCATCGAGGTAGACGAAGAGGAATTTTAGGTCCCGAAGCACAGAGTCCATCAAGCGCTGGAAAGCCTGTGCAGCGTTCTTCAAGCCAAACGGCAGCCGCAGAAATTCGAACAGGCCGAATGGGATGATGACTGCGGTCTTCGGGACGTCTTGCGGGTGCACGGGGACCTGGTGGTAACCACGGACGAGGTCGGCTTTTGAAAAAAAGGTATTTTCCGCCAAATAGGCCGAGAAATCTTGGATATGCGGGATCGGGTACCGATCAGGAGTAGTGGTGTCATTCAGGCGCCGATAGTCGCCGCATGGCCGCCATCCGCCGCCGGGTTTCAGAACAATGTGGAGAGGCGAAGACCAGGGACTATTCGACCGGCGAATAATCCCCAGCCGCTCCATCGTGTCGAACTCCGCTTTCACAGCCACGAGCTTGCCGGGTTTGAGTCGTCGGGCCCGTGCGTAAACTGGGGGGCCAGTGGTGGTGATGTGATGTTCTACACCATGTTTAGTGGCCGAGGAGGAGAAAGTGGGACTGGTCAGATCCGGGAACTCTCCGAGGAGCCGAGTGAAGTTGTCTGGAGGTGGGAACGCACAGAAGACAGTGCGCGGCACGGCGTTACCGTGGTGGCACGGGATGGAGTGGAACATGGCCGCATTGATCAACCGGCGGTGCCTGACATCGACCAGGAGGCCGTTGGCGCACAAAAAATCCACCCCAAGGATGGCCAGCGTGACTTTGGCCATGATGAATTCCCAGTGGAAGCGCTGGCCGCCGAAACACACCTGGACCCACCGCCTTCCGAAGGTCCGAATGGCCGCGAGGGCGGGCCCGTGGCCCCCAGCTAGTATATCGAGATTTGACGCAGGTAGGATGCTACACTGCGCCCCGGTGTCACAAAGGAAACGTCGACCAGATAGGGAGTCGGTGATGAAGAGAAGCTACCTTGAATCTCCGATGGCCATCGCAGCCATGGGGCGCTCGTTCGACCCGGTCCTCTTTTGCCAGAGTGGCTGTAGATGTTTTTTTTTTGTGCGAAAAACTGCAGGGAGGGCGGCAGCATCTTGCTTTTGCGCCAAAACGGGCGTGGTAAAAGCACAACCCCGCTGATTGAGGAGCTGGAGCAGCGTCTGTGGGGGATGGGCGCCTCGTGGCCGTGCAGTGCTGTTGTGTCACCGCGAAAATCTTGTCCACTTCAGCAACAAGCTCCACGCAGTCTGTGACTTCGGACCTGGCTAGGGCGGCCTGAACTTGCTCCAGGAGTAGGCTGAGGAATAGCTCCCTGAAGAGGAAGCATTCCGGCTCGGAACCGAGGAGCGTGAGCATCTGGCTCATGAGCTCGGACGGCTTGGAGTCCCCGAGGCCGGGCATAGCGAGCAGCCGGCGGGCGCGCTCCAACTTCGTGAGCCCGAAAACCTGCAGCAACCGCACCTTTAACGTGTCATACTTGCGATCAGTAGGCGGACTACCGAGTAGGCTGACGATCCGCAAGGCTGTGGCGCTGTCGAGGGCGGAGACCACATAATAATAACGGGTCTGATCCGCAACGATGTCCCTGATGGCGAACTGGGCTTCAGCCTGGATGAACCATGCGGCTGGTTGTTGCTCCCAGAACTGCGGTAGCTTCAAGGTAACGGCGTTCGTTTCCATGTTGATTATCTTCTGCGAAAACCGTTCGCAAAAGTCGGGGTCACCAATGTAGGAATGTCTAGTTCCTATCCAAAGACTGAGGTCCACTCAGGCGCTCAAACAAAACGAAGTTTAATGGAAACTAACAGGTTTAAACAAGTAACTGCAGGAGAACATCGAGTGTAGGTCTGCTCAGTTCAGAGGCTCTACGAGGACTGCTGGCTGGTCCCGTGGTTGACGTCATGACGTCATCACGCTCTTCCCACCAGTGGGGGATCACGTGATGTACGGCGTGACGTCATCGCGTTTACCCGCGCTGTTAAAGTAATCACGCTCTGTACAAGTAAACAATATAAATAAAGATACAGACTCAGGCTGTAGCTAGCATGTTGTTAAAGGGAATTATATACAAATGATCTGTGTCCTTTAGTGGCTCCGCCACACCGTTACATTTGCGGTTTCCCAATCCGCTGGGACCTCTCTAGAATCCAGGGAATTTTGGTAGATTACAACAACGCATCCACTATCTCTGCAGCCACTTCTTTTAAGACCCTAGAATGTAGGTAATCAGTTCCAGGGGACTTGTCCACCTTTAGTCCTGTTGTGTCTGTACCTTTCAACCTAGACACAATTAGAACTCAGAACTCAGAGATTCAAACATGAAGTGCTTTATTCAAAAAGAAAGTTCCGGAGAGTACCGAACAAAGAGAGCTAAAGCTTAACCAAGAGAACAACCCCAACCATTTCTCTGCTGTGACAGCGCCACCACTGGTGGGAGGAGCACACCCAATACATAACAAGTCCCATAAGTTTGCCTAGTACTTTTTCTCTAGTGGTAGTGATTGTTTTAAGTTACCCCCTCCCTATAGCCCCTTGATTATCTATTATTACTGGGATGCTTTTAGTATCTTCTACCGTGAAGACCGATAAATGTTGGCCTTGCCAGCGACGCCCACATCCCAGGAACAAATATTTTTTTAAACTCTTCATCTCTCCAGCTCCTTCAGCAACACCTGACAATACACCTTTCAACCCACCCCCAGCACTCTCAATAATTCCCTCCCTTCATCATATCCTTCAGCATTATGTCACAGGACAGCAGGTAGGTGATTGGTTGGTGAGTATTACAGCTCTTTTGCTCTCTAGATTAGGCATGTGGATTAAATTCAGAACTAGGAGAGTATTAACTACTATCAGGGCAAAATTCAGTTGCTTTGCAGCTCCTGTGAGTGCCAGGGCGCTTGGGCACGACACCGCTAACGTCTCCTGCGAAATTCAGCGGGAGGTTAGCGGCGGTAACCGGTAGCGCCCTGCAGCAATGACGTCATTGCCGTGCACAGCGCCCCGCTTGCGCCCCAGCCGCAAACTTGGGTCGCGCCCCTGACGCTATGTCTGACAGGGTCAGGGAGGCGTACTTGCGGCTGGGGCGGCGATATTTAAAGGGGAGGTGCTGGGTGGCCATTTTATTTGTGTACCGCCTGCCAGTACCTGCCCTCTCTGCCCTCCTCCCGCGAGGTACCGGCCGCGATCCGTCAGCCTGGCACTCCTCTCGAGTGCTCTCTGATGGCCCAGCAGGGCCCCGGTTGGCGCTGCGCAAGGCTCCACCCCTTTAATAAGGGGAGGGAGGCCTGCAGTACCGCGGCGCTATGGCACATAGTGCCGCGATATTGAACAGGAATGCCCCAAGAGGGAGGGGGAGCGCTTCCAGTAGCGCCCAGCCTCCTGCTTGGGGCGCTACCATTCAATTTCAGGTGTGAAGACGCTAAAGTAGCGCCCCAGCTAAGTTAGTGCCCCAAAAAGGGCGCGAACCAATTTTCCCCCCTATAACTTTATTGAATTAATAACTTAGAGTCTCAGAATCATACGGCATAGAGTCTTGAGGGGAGAAATTCAGTATCGCCCCGTTTGGGGCGCTATTATCGGCCGGGTGCAAAGTTTAGCGCCTGCTGCTAATAATCGCCTCTGACTGCAAATCTGGCCTCTATCGCCCCTGGAGCTGATTTAAGTGCTAAATTTGGTGCTACACACCTCTCTTAAGGCGCTAACGCCGAGGAGCAAGGCGCTACCTCAGAACGCTGGTGAAGCTCAGGTGATGTCAGTTAGCAATGGAACTCAGACAGACTGGCACCGGTCAGGTCTTAAAGGGGAGGCTCGATCTTGCTCTCCAGCCACACAATGCTCATTGCAGCCTTGAATCTCGGCCTGGACAGACCTGTACTTCAATTCTGCTGGAAAGAACAATGGAGAGGCCCAGGGAACGAGCTCAGCGCTTCAGCGACTGGGCTTTGGTGGCTCTGGTTGGCACTGTGGAGAGGCAAAGGGCTGGACTCTACCCACAGATTGGCAGGAGGCCATTGCCACGCAAATATAGAAGAGTGTGGAGGGAGGTGGCTCAGCACGCCTCCTCCAGGAACATGGTGCCCAGGACCCACATCCAATGTCGGAAGAAGTTCAACAACCTCACTCGGGTGGTCGGGCTGAGTGGCTGCTTTTCAATACCTCTACATCCCTCTGTCTCAACTTCACTCTGTGCCCAGAGGGTTTAAAAACCCCAAATGCCCAACTCTCATCCAAGACCTATGGCCATCTCATAAAACAAACACGCACATTCCACACTTTTTTTATTCGTTTATGGGATCTGGGCGTCACTGGCAAGGCCAGCATTTATTGCCCATCCCTGATTGTCCTTGAGAAGGTGGTGGTGAGCCGCCTTCTTGAACCACTGCAGTCCATGTGGTGAAGGTACTCCCACAGTGCTGTTAGGTAGAGAGTTCCAGGATTTTGACCCAGGGACGATGAAGGATCGGCGATATACTGCTAAGTCAGGATGGTGTGTGACTTGGAGGGGAACTTGGAGGTGGTGGTGTTCCCATGCGCCTGCTGCCCTTATCCTTCTAGGTGGAAGAGGTTGCGGGTTTGGGAGGTGCTGACGAAGAAGCCTTGGTGAGTTGCTGCAGTGCATCTTGTAGATGGTACACACTGCAGCCACGGTACGGCGGTGGTGGCGGGAGTGAATATTTAAGGTGGTGGATGGGGTGCCAATCAAACAGGCTGCTTTGTCCTGGATAGTGTCGAACTTCTTGAGTGTTGTTGGAGCTGCACTCATCCAGGCAAGTGGAGTGTATTCCATCACACTCCTTACTTGTGCCTTGTAGATGGTGGAAAAGCTTTGGGGAGTCAGGAGGTGAGACACTCACCGCAGAATACCTAGCCTCTGACTTGTTCTTGTTGCTACAGTATTTATGTGACTGGTCCAGTTAAGTTTCTGGTTAATGGTGACCCCCAGGATATTGATGTTGGGGGATTCGGCAATGATAATGCGGTTGAATGTCAAGGGTTAGACTCTCGCTTGTTGGAGATAGTCATTGCCTGGCACTTCTGTGGCGCAAATGTTGCTTGCCACTTATCAGCCCAAGCCTGAATATCGTCCAGGTCTTGTTGCATGCGGGCATGGACTGCTTCATTATCTGAGGAGTTGTGAATGGCGCTGAACACTGTGCAGTCATCAGCGAACATCCCCTTATGACCTTATGTTGGAGGGACGGTCATTGATGAAGCAGCTGAAGATGGTGGGGTCTAGGACACTGTCCTGAGGAACTCCTGCAGCGATGTCCTAGGGCTGTGATGATAGACCTTCAATCACCACAACCATCTTCCTTTGTGCTAGGTATGACTCCAGCCAGTGGAGCATTTTCCCCCTGATTCCCATTGACTTCAGTTTTACTAGGGCTCCTTGATGCCACACTCAGTCAAATGCTGCCTTGATGTCAAGGGCAGTCACTCTCTCCTCACCACTGGAATTCAGCTCCTTTGTCCATGTTTGGACCTAGGCTCAAATGAGGTCGGGAGCCGAGTGGTATTGGCGGAACCCAAACAGGGCTTCAGTGAGCAGGTTTGTCTTTTGCACTCACGTGCTGGGCTCCACCATCATTGGATGGGAATATTCATGGAGCCTCCTCCTCCCGTGAGTTGTTAATGGTCCACCACCATTCACAACTGGATGTGGCAGGACTGCAGAGCTTTCATCTGATCCGTTGATTGTGGGATCGCTTAGCCCTGTCTATAGCATGCTGCTTCCGTTTTTTAGCATGCATGTAGTCCTGTCATTGCAGCTTCCCCAGATTGGCACCTCATTTTTAGGTATGCCTGGTGCTGCTCCCGGCATGCTCTTCTACACTCCTTATTGAACCAGGGTTGGTCCCCTGGCTTGGTGGTAATGGTAGAGTGAGGGATATGCCAGGCCATGAGGTTACAGATTGTGGTGGAATACAATTCTGCTGCTGCTGATGGCCCACAGCGCCTCATGGATGCCCAGTTTTGAGCTGCTAGCTCTGTTCTGAATCTATCCCATTTAGCACGGTGGTAGTGCCACACAACACGATGGAGGGTGTCCTCGGTGTGAAGTCGAGACTTCGTCTCCACAATGACTGTGCGGTGGTCACTGTTACCAATACTGTCATGGACAGATGCATCTGTGACAGGTAGATTGGTGAGGACGAGGTCAAGTAGGTTTTTCCCTCGTGTTGGTTCTCTCACCACTTGTCGCAGGCCTAGACTGGCAGCTATGTCCTTCAGGACTCAGCCAGCTCGGTCAGTAGTGGTGCTACCGAGCCACTCTTGGTGATGGACATTGAAATCCCCCACCCAGAGTACATTCTGTGCCCTTGCTACTCTCAGTGCTTCTTCCAAGTGGTGTTGAACATGGAGGAGTACTGATTCATCAGCTGAGGGAGGGCGGTAGGTGGTAATCAGTAGGAGGTTTCCTTGCCCTTGACCTGAAGCCATGAGGCTTCATGGGGTCCGGAGTCAATGTTGAGGACTCCCAGGGCCTCTCCTTCCCGACTGTATACCACTGTGCCGCCACCCCTGGTGGGTTTGTCCTGCCAGTGGGACAAGACATACCCAGGGATAGTGATGGAGGAGTTTGGCTGAAAGGTATGATTCTGTGAGTTTGACTGAGCCAGGCTGTTGCTTGACTGGGCTGGGTGTGCAGGGTTGACTGGGCTGGGTGTGCAGGGTTGACTATGCCAGGCTGTTGTTTGACTGGGCTGGGTGTGCAGGGTTGACTGGGCTGGGTGTGCAGGGTTGACTGGGCTGGGTGTGCAGGGTTGACTGGGCTGGGTGTGCCGTTGCCGTGTCCGTAGCCGGTGCCGAGGTCGATGCCGGGTGGTCCGTCCGGTTTCATTTTATTATTTTGTTTCGTAGCGGTTTGTTACACCTGAGTGGCTTACTAGGCCATTTCAGAGGGCAATTAAGAGTCAACCACATTGGAGTCACATATAGGCCAGACCAGGTAAGGACGGCAGATTTCCTTCCCTAAAGGACATTAGTAAACCAGATGGGTTTTTAACGACAATCCGATAGTTTCATGGTCACCATTACTGATACTAGCTTTTTATTCCAGATTTATTTAATTAACTGAATTTAAATTTCCCAGCTGCCGTGGTGGGATTTGAACTCACGTCTCTGGATCATTAGTCCAGGCCTCTGGATTACTAGCCCAGTGACATTACCACTGATCGTTTCCAGCCAGGTGATAGGTGCCGTGGCCGCTGAAGAGGTCGACCCCCTTGGGGTTAGCAATGGTTAGTTCATCAGCTTTCTCTCCTCTCTCAGTCCACTTGCCCCTCACAACACCAGCCTTTTACACTTTCAATCAAACTTACTAACTGTCTCCAGTCCTTGCTCCCTTACTGCCCCCCTGTCCTCACGCTAAAGCCATTCTTGTACCTCCCTGCTTTCAGATAGTGAACCGCCAGCTGAGCAGCCTGTCCCTCAATCTACCAGTGGCAGCGACACCCCAGGCAAGGAGGAAGAGGAAGCCAGAGCCTCAGAGTTTAGAAGACTGAGAGGGGATCTCATTGAAACATATAAAATTCTAACGGGACTAGACAGACAAAATCAAAATCAAATCAAATCAACTTTTATTGTCATTGTTAGTGCACAAGTGCAGTACAACGAAATGTAGGCTGTAAGAATTCGCAATAATTTACAGTTCTGAAGATCAATTTTTTTGATTAAAGAATCCCTGGGCGATGTGCTTTTAAATTTCCAGGGATAAAAATGGCTGTCACCACATGGCCGAAGACAAAGGACAATGCTTTGTTTACAAAGCAATTGAATGCTATTAGCATTTGTTTGTATATCGAGTGGATACATCTAAACTGCAGAAGAGACTTTTGTACCTTGAATGGGAAATGTTTAACATTTGAATGGGTTTTAAATCACCCAGCACTGGACAATAGGGCTGTTGCATTCTCTTTGTTTCAGCCCAGGGAGCTCCGGAAGGCACATTAACCCAGTCGAACCACTTTGAGTTAGCCAATCACAGCTTTCTCTTGTGTATTGGACCCTTTTGGGTGGGGAATTTTGCACACAGCCCTTGCAAGGCAGAACGGCAGGGGGCTCACCAGGTATAAAGATAGCGGCTGAGAAGCTATCTCTCTCTCTTACTTCACTGGACCACAGGTGAGCAGGGTGTTCTGACTCCTCAACAAGGCAACCTAGCAGGAGTTTGGGGTGGTAATTTAAGGGAATTGCTAAGATTGTTTAAATAACATTGTAGCCATTGTATCCCTCGTTTTCACCGTCTGCAATCCCCTGTTATATAGTTTTACAATTTTACTGTGTTCGTGTGGGATAGTTTGATATTTTGATTATAGTTTCTTTTAGTTAATAAAACTTGATTTTTTTCTCTCATCCAAACTACGTGTCTGTTTTAATATCAATAATTATAAGCCCTGCAGTCAGAACTGGAAGGTGAGGTAGCGATTCGAAACCGCTGTTTTAAAATTGGTTTTATTTGTAAATTGGTCTGAGTGCAGGCAAAGGCTGCAAGACCAGGAAAATTACTTTAAACCAGTTTAAAGAAGCCCCCAAACCCTTACAATGGTGACCGCGGGCAGGACTGCAGGCCGTTTTTGATATGATAAGTGGTCTGGATCTAGAGAAAGCATCAGTTATTGTCTTTCTTGCTTTCAGTCTGTGGGCAGCCCTGCGGAAGGTAGTGGCAGTGTGTAAGCTGACCTATCGGGGTATAGGTGGCTGGGCTAGGAAGGGTGAGATGGGAGAGCAGGAGGAGTTTAAAGAGGCCAAGAATCGGGAGTCCCAGCTTGAAAAATGCCAGGCGGAGGTAGAACGCCTCAGAGAGGTGTATGAGGCCAGAGCTAGTGGTATGAGGGTGCGGGAAGAGAATGCACGCCTCACACGAGAGGTCACGAAATGCCAGGCATTTATAGAGCGCCTTGTGCAGGAAGTCACAGAGGTGAGGGACAGAGAGATGAGGCTACAAGAGGAGAATGCACACCTCACCCAAAAAGCTAGCGAGGGAGAGAGCCATGCGAGAAACGAGATAGAATTCCTGAAGTACCAAATCACTGAGGCCAGGGAAAATGAGATGAGACTGCGGGAAGAGAATGCCAGGTTTGGTGAAGTAGATCATGGCCCCTGTAGGGCAGAGATAGAAAGCCTTAACATGGCTTTAAAGGCATCAAAGGGAATGATTTGCATGATCAGCCCGAAGGCAGGTCAGCCGGATTTTACTGGCAGCCCAAGTAGAACCATCCCACAGGCAGCACCCAGAACAGTGCTGGATTGGGAATTAGAGACCCCAAGACTGCAGCCCACAGCTCCGAGTCTTGAGGAGCTCTGGCAGCGAGGAGGGGTGGACAATGGGGTGGTAGGAGATCACCAGCAGATCCCGCTAGGCAGGCGGGGACCAGGACCAGTGTACCCCCTCCAACAACGGAGGTACGGTCCGCCCGTGAGGAGTGAGCCTGAGAATAGGAATCCTCAGCCCACAGCAAGTTCGAGTTCACAGGCAAGAACTGTGGCTTGTGTGGGGGGAGGAGCCATTCATATTCAGAGTAAGCTGTTTAAGCCAGGGAACAGGAAAGGAGAGTTCTGGGACCCCTGTAGAGCAGGTCCAGTAGCAGAAATCCGGGACAAGGGAGGCACACAGGGGGTAGTTTTGGCCCCAGACGAAAGGCAGGTCCAAAATTCCCCATTTAAAGCCACCTGGGTGAGGGAACATGAGTTTGCTGTCCATGCAAGTTCAAGTTCACAGCCTACAAAAACAGGAACTGTGACTTGTTTCCAGGGAAAGGCAGACAAACCCAGAGAGAGATTTGCACCGGCAGGCTGCCAGGTACATTATACAGTGCAGGTTATTTGGACATGGGGGAGAAGGTATCCAGCCAGCTGGGGCTGTGACCCAAGCTCAGGGTCCGCCAGCCAAAGTTTCCCCCAGAGAGACACCCCTCAGAAGGTCTCAGCGGGTGCCCCAGCCTAAGAAAGCATGGTCACCCACTTTACAGTGGAGTAGGGCGGTCTCCCGAGCCAGGGAGAAGCCAGAGAACAGGGGTCCCCACTCAACAGCCATAAGCTGCGGGGGACCAGAGACAGGAGGCGGTCCAGCTTCGCTGCAGCCAGCAGCAATCAGCGACAGTGCCAGAGATTAGACTGGCCGTCCGGAGACGGGCGGCATTTGCATTATAGCCATGTGTGTGTATATAGCTTGCTTTAAGGTGTATTTTAAGTTTGTTGATTTAACTAGTTTTAAGTTAAAGTGCAAAGAGTTTAAGTTTACATGTGTGCCAAATGTTTGTATTTTGGTCCGAGGTCAAGGGACCTGACCATGTCTCCACCTAAGGCAGCAGGTCAGTGAGACCTGGCTGCATGTCCTTTTAAGTTTTTGCAGGAGATTGCAAAATGAAGCAGCCATGTTCGCCCAGCCCGAGCTGGACATCGAATGAAGATACGGAATGTTGGGGATCACCTCGCCACTGGACGAATCCAGGAGACCCCGCAGTGGTCTTCGGGAAAAACCGGACAGAGTCCGGAGGAACTTGCCTACTCCTCCTACGGGGAGGAGATGGCCCCAGCTGGGTGGGGCACGGCCCCCAACCCAGCACTATCCTGACCGAAGTTCACTTGCGGGAGACCTCGCTGTCGAGAAGTCATGATGGGGAAGCGCAGGCGCCTTGTGATAGGGACGCGTTCCCCGGGGGTGGGTGGTGATGGCCCGGGAAGATTGTATAGAGGAGGGGGAGACCCAAGAGTCGCGTGGGTGCGGTCGGGGGAGGGAGGTACTCACCCGGGGGCCCACGGGCAAAGAGGATAAGTGTGGCTGGGAAGGATGAGTGGGTGGCCGGATCAGTGTGGGGCCAGGGAGAGCCACCACACAGGCACCCATCATTTTCTGCAGCCAGTCGAGGGAAGACGGGAGGGGGAGGGACTGGGAGTCATGAGATCCCATACTCCCCAGTCTCGGTCTGTGCCAAGGTAATTTAAACGTGAGGGGTACCCCGCCTCCACAAAGGGACAAGGGAACGGTTCGGGGCTGGCGCAGCAGGCTGGTCGGTAAATCCATTCTGCCTGTTTTAAAGTTTAAGACGATCAAAGGGGGGTGGAAGGTACTTTTACTGCCCGAGTGGGAGGAGCAATACCCACTCGAATTTCGCGACCCATCATCGGCACGTGATGATCGGGGTTCATTTAAGCATGTTGTTTAATGATTTTTTGTATTTTGTGTTACAGCCCCAAGTTGAGCAGAGGCATAGGACCCTCTCCGTGCTTGGGATCGTTTTGATTACATTGTGTAACTAAGATTGCAACATTTTGTAATAACTTATGATGTAAAAAAGTGATTGTAAATTTGGTTTACACTGTATAATTTTACAAGAGTGTAGGGGTATGAGACCCCTTGTTGAAAACTGAAGTATCTGTAAGATGCCAACCGTACCATGGTTTTTTTCTTGAATTAAAGGGGAATAGATGGGACGGGGATCAGTGGCAGATAGCTATTAGGTAAATACAGGGGATGGTTGTTTGTGGGGGGTCAGAAATTATTGCTCATTTCTTCAAGAGGATACTACAAGCAAGCTGGAAGTATCCAAGGGCGGACTGTAAGAATTCGCAATAATTTACATTTCTGAAGATCAATTTTTTTGATTAAAGAATCCCTGGGCATAGTGCTTTTAAATTTCCAGGGATAAAAATGGCTGTCACCACATGGCCGAAGACAAAGGACAATGCTTTGTTTACAAAGCAATTGAATGCTATTAGCATTTGTTTGTATATCGAGTGGATACATCTAAACTGCAGAAGAGACGTTTGTACCTTGAATGGGAAACGTTTAAGAATTGAATGGGTTTTAAATCACCCAGCACTGGACAATAGGGCTGTTGCATTCTTTTGTTTCAGCCCAGGGAGCTCCGGAAGACACATTAACCCAGTCTAACCACTTTGAGTTAGCCAATCACAGCTTTCTCTTGTGTGTTGGACCCTTTTGGGTGGGGAATTTTGCACACAGCCCTTGCAAGGCAGAACGGCAGGACCTCACCAGGTATAAAGATAGCGGCTGAGAAGCTATCTCTCTCTCTCACTTTGCTGGACCACAGGTGAGAGGAGTTTCTGACTCCTCAACAAGGCAACTTGGGCAGCACGGTGGCATAGTGGTTAGCACTGTTGCCTCACAGCGCCAGGGACCCGGGTTCGAATCCGGCCTCGGGCGACTGTCTGTGTGGAGTTTGCACATTCTCCCCGTGTTTGCGTGCTCCGGTTTCCTCCCACAGTCCAAAGATGTGCGGGTTAGGTTGATTGGCTATGATAAATTGACCCTTAGTGTTAGGGGGATTAAATACGTGGGGTTACGGGGATAGGGTGGGATATGTGTTGGTGTAGGGGTTACGGGGATCGGGTGGGATATGTGTCGGTGCAGGCTCGATGGGCCGAAATGGCCTCTATCGGCACTGTGGGGTTTCTGTGATTTCTGTGAACTTAGCAGGAGTTTGGGGGATGGTAATTTAAGGGAATTGCTAAGATTGTTTAAATAACATTGTAGCCATTGTATCCCTCGTTTTCACCGTCTGCAATCCCCTGTTATATAGTTTTACAATTTTACTGTGTTCGTGTGGGATAGTTTGATATTTTGATTATAATTTCTTTTAGTTAATAAAACTTGATTTTTTTCTCTCATCCAAACTACGTGTCTGTTTTAATATCAATAATTATAAGCCCTGCAGTCAGAACTGGAAGGTGGGGTAGCGATTCGAAACCGCTGTTTTAAAATTGGTTTTATTTGTAAATTGGTCTGAGTGCAGGCAAAGGCTGCAAGACCAGGAAAATTACTTTAAACCAGTTTAAAGAAGCCCCCAAACCCTTACAAGGCTTGCGGCTCCCGAGAGTGTACATTTGGATTAAGACATTTAAACATTCAACATACATTTGGCTTGTAGTATATTAACATAAATATGACCATAATAAAGTGCATTGGCAGATGTGCAGGCTTTAGAGTTTATTTGTGGAGTTCAGTAGGATGACAGCCCTGGGAAAGAAGCTGTTCCTAAATCTGGTCGTACGGGTGCGAATGCATCTGTAGCGTCTCCCAGATGGTAGGAGGGCGAACAGACTGTGGCTGGGGTGGGTAGGGTCTTTGATGATGGACCGTGACCTCCGTAGACAGCGTTTCTGGTATATGTGCTCTATGGTCAGTAGCCGGGTGGTCTAGATGCAGGAAGGATGTTCCCGATGGGGGGGAGTCCAGAACCAGGGGTCACAGTCTAAGGATAAGGGGTAAGCCATTTAGGACTGAGGTGAGGAGGAATTTCTTCACCCAGAGAGTGGTGAACCTGTGGAATTCTCTACCACACAAGGCAGTTGAGGCTAATTCATTAAATATATTCAAGAAGGAGTTAGATATATTTCTTAAGGCTAAAGGGATCAAGGGATATGGGGAGAAAGCAGGGACAGGGTACTGAATGTGGATGATCAGCCATGATCTCATTAAACGGTGGAACAGGCTCGAGGGGCCAAATGGCCTACTCCTGCTCCTATCTTCTATGTTTCTATGTCACTGTTTTCCAAGTGCTCTGCTATTACATCTTTTATAATGGACTCTAGCATTTTCCCCACTACCGATGTCAGGTTTACTGGTCTATAATTCCCTGTATTCTCTCTGCCACCTTTTTAAAATAGTGGGGTTACATTAGCTATCCTCCAATCCATGGGAACTGTTCCAGAGTCTATAGAATTTTGGAAGATGACCAGCAATGCATCTACTATTTCTAGGGCCACTTCCTTAAGTACCCTAGGATATCAGGCCCTGGGGATTTATCGGCCTTCAATCCCGTCAATTTCCCTAACACCATTTCCCTACAAATACTGATTTCATTCAATTCCTCCCTCTCATTAGACCCTATGTTCCCCGACATCTCTGGGAGGTTATTTGTGTCCTCCTTTGTGAAGACAGAACCAAAGTATGTATTTAATTGGTCACCATTTCTTTGTTCCCCATTATAAATTCCCCTGATTCTGACTGCAAGGGACCTACGCTTGACTTCACCAATCTTTTTCTCTTCACATATCTATAGAAGCTTTAACAATCAAATTTTATGTTCCCTGCAAGCTTACTCTCATAATCTATTTTCCCCCTCTTAATTAATCCCTTTGTCCTCCTTTGCTGAATCCTAAACTGCTCCCAATCCTCAGGTTTGCTGCTTTTTCTGGCCAAATTATATGTTCTCTCCTTGGATTTTATGCTATCCCTAATTTCCCTTGTTAGCCATGGTTGAGTCACCTTTTTTGTTTTATTTTTATGCCAAACAGGGATGAACAAATTCTGTAGTTCATCCATGCGATCTTTAAATGTTTGCCATTGCCTATCCACCGTCAACCCTTTAAGTAATGTTCCCCAATCCATCCTAGCCAACTCGTGCCTCATACCGTCGTAGTTTCCTTTATTTAAATTCAGGACCCTAGTCTGAGTCAACTACTTCACCCTCCATCTTAAGGAAGAATTCTATCATATTATGATCGCTCCTCCCCAAGGGGCCTCGCACAACAAGATTGCTAATTAATCCTTTCTCATTACATAATACCCAGTCTAAGATGGCCTGATCTCTAGTTGGTTCCTTGACATATTGGTCCAGGAAACCATCACGTATACACTCTAGGAATTCCTCCTCCACAGTATTGTTACTAATTTGGTTAGCCCAATCTATATGTAGATTAAAGTCACCCATGATAACTGCTGTGCCCTTATTGCACACATCTCTAATTTCCCATTTAATGTCATCCCCAACCTCAGCATTACTGTTTGGGGGTCTGTATACCACTCCCACTAATGTTTCTGAATATTGAATACCCCTGGATGTTGAATTCCCAGCCTTGGTCACCCTGGAGCCATGTCCCCGTAATTCCAATTATATCATATCTGTTTACATCTATTTGCGCAGCTAATTCATCCACTTTATTACGAATGCTCCTCACATTAAGACACAAAGCCTTCAGGCTTGATTTTTTAACACTCTTAGTTCTTTTAGAATTATTATTTACTGTAGTCCTGTTTGATTTACACCCTTGATTTCTCTGCCTTCCAATTTTGCTTTTCTCCTTCCTGTCTTTTGTTTCTATCCTTGCTTCCCTTTCTTCTCTCTCCCTGCACAGGTTCCCAACCCCCTGCCATTTTAGTTTAAACCCTCCCCAACAGCACTAGCAAACACTCCCCCTAGGACATCGGTCCCAGTCCCGCCCAGGTGCAAACCGCCCAGTTTGTACTGGTCCCACCTCCCCCAGAACCGGTTCCAAATGTCCCAGGAATTTGAATCCCTCCCCCTTGCACCATTCCTCTAGCCACATATTCATCTGAAATATCCTTCTATTTCTACTCTGACTAGCACGTGGCACTGGTAGCAATCCTGAGATTACTACCTTTGAGGTCCTATTTTTTAATTTACCTCCTAACTCCCTATATTTAGCTTTTAGGACCTCATCCCATTTTTTACCTATATCATTGGTATCTATATGCACCACGACAACTGGCTGTTCACCCTCCCCCTCCAGAATGCCCTGCAGCCACCCCGAGACATCCTTGACCCTTGCACCAGGGAGGCAACATACCATCCTGGAGTCTCATTTGCGGCCGCAGAAACACCTATCTATTCCCCTTACAATAGAATCCCCCATCACTATAGCTCTCCCACTCTTTTTCCTCCTGTCTTGTGCAGCAGGACCACCCATGGTGCCAGAAAGTTGGCTGCTGCTGCCTTCCCCTGATAAGCCATCTCCTTCAACAATATCCAAAGTGGTATATCTGTTTGAGAGGGGGATGGCCACAGGAGACCCCTGCACTACCTGCCTGCGCCTACTACTCTACCTAGCGGTCAACCATTCCCTTCCTGCCTGTGCAGCCTTTACCTGTGGTGTGACTAACTCATTAAACGCGCTATCCACGATGTCCTCAGCATCGCCAATACTCCAGTATGTGTCCATTCGCAGCTCCAGCGCTGCAATGCGGTCTGCCAGTAGCTGCAGTTGGATACACTTCCCGCACACATGGTCATCAGGGACACAGGAAGTGTCCCTGATTTCCCACATAGTGCAGGAGGAGCATGCCACGGGGCCGAGCTGTGCTGTCATGACTTATCCTTTAATTAATTAAAATTAAATTAAGTCAAATTAATACCACCAATTACACTACAATTAAATGATATACTCAAGGGTCCTTGTTTACTAGCACTCCCCACTACACAACAGAGACCTTACAAACTATAACCACAAAAATTAAGACCGTCTAAACTTTACAAACTATTAACCTTAACTGTCAAACTATAGAGTAGTATAAATACTTACCTGGCCGTACTCACCCAATCAGCTGCTTCCTCTTGCCCGCGTCACTTTTTGAATCATGATGTGGCTCTAGAACGCCACCGCTGGGCTGTGAGATTGGTAAGCCTCTGAAAAAAGCCCATGAAAGTGAGTTTAAATACTCACCAGCTTCTCCCGACACTGGGCCTCTGAAAAACCCGTGAAACTGAGTATAAGTACTCACCGGCTTCTCCCAACACTGGGCCTCTGAAAAACCCGTGAAACTGAGTATAAGTACTCACCGGCTTCTCCCGACACTGGGCCTCTGAAAAAAAGCCCGCAAAACTGAGTATAAGTACTCACCGGCTTCTCCCGACACACATCTATGAAGAGGGAGACTCGCTCAGGAGAGTACTGCAGGGCTCCTCCTGAGTGGTCCAGACAGCGGAACTGTTGCTTTAGCACACCGATCATCTGCTCAATTATGTTCCTGGTGGTGATATGGTTCTCATTATACTGCAGCTCGGCAGGGGTGTTGGGGTTACGGAGCGGTGTCATCAGCCAGGTGCAGAGTGGATAACCCTTGTCCCCGAAGAGCCATCCACTTGGATGATGCAGTGCCTGGAAAAGGTCTGGCACACCAGTCTGGCGCAGGATGAAAGCATCATCAGGATAGCGGGCATTGACAGTGAGTATGAGCTGTCTGTGGTCACAGACCAACTGCACATTTAAGGAGTGGTAGCCCATGCGGTTTCGGAAAACCTCTGCATTTTCATGTGGTGCCTACAATGCCACATGTGTGCAGTCAATGGCGCCCTACACCATGGGGAAGCCCGCTATCCTAGCAAAGCCACATGCGCGTTCATTCTGTTTGGTCCGGATCATGGGGAAAGAGATGTACTGGCATCTCCTTTTATACAGGACATTTATCACCTCCCGGATACAGCAATGGACAGCGAACTGGGAGATATTGGCGATGTCCCCAGTAGATGCTTGAAAGGAGCCGCTGGCATAAAAATTCAGAGCCACTGTCACCTTCACTGCCACCGACAGAGACGTCCTGGTCCTCAGTAGAGGCTGCAGATCTGGTTGCAGCAGGTGGCAGAGCTCAGTGACCACCTCCTTGCTGAAGCATAGCCTGCACAAACACTGCTCCTCAGACAAATGAATGTAGTAGAATTGCTCCCGGAATACCCTGGGAGGGTAAGGTCTCCTGTGCAGAGGCCTGTTGGCCCTCTTCCCTCTGGCCATGTTTGCCACTCTCTCTCTGTGTCTCTGATGCCCCTGATTGTGCAGGTGCAGGACGACACCCCAAATCAGTGCAGCCCCCATGGTCTCTTCTAAATCGATGCAAGGAAGGTCAAATCAAAATGAACCTGCAAAGTGCTGCTGAGTACCCAAAACTCCATCACACAGCATTGAATCTCTCCAGAAGTCTCTCCCTCTCTCTCAGAATGCGTGGTGCAAAAATGTCACCGACAAAAAAAGGCAGGAAGAGGCCGCCTTTAAATAGCGCTCCCCTAATCCCTTCCCGACTGCTAAACGTTCCCCTCTACCTGTCATTGCTAGCAGCAGGCAGAAAGGCAGGGGGTGCGACTCAATATCCGGTCCGGGGTGCTACACGCTCAACTGACGTCACAATCTGCGGGCTCAGGAGATCATGGCAATAGTGTTTAGCGGCGCCGCAAAATGTCTGGTCAATTTTGTGAGCGGCGCAAATATTGACGTGCCCGAGCGCTAGTTGCTTTGCGCCCCATTAGCGCCCTCTTAGGGCGCTAACGGGAGGCGCTAATCAACCAAATTTTTCCCCCATAGAGTCATACGGCGCAGAAGGAGAACATTCAGCCCATCGAGTTCGTGCCAGCCCTCTGTAGACCAATCCAGTCAGTCCCATTCCCCCTGCTCTATCCCCGTAGCCCTGCAAGTTTATTTCCCTCAAGTGCCTATCCAGTCTCCCCTTGAAAACATTGAGTGTCTCCGCTTCCACCAGTTCCGTCGGCAGCGAGTTCCAGGTCATCACCACTCGCTGCATAAAAGTTTTACCTCACCTCCCCCCTGTATCTCTTGCCCAAAACCTTAAATCTGTGTCCCCTCATCCTTGTACCATCAACTAATGGGAATAGCCTTTCCCCGTCTAGCCTATCCAAAGTTGTCATAATCTTGTACACCTCTATCAAATCACCCCTCAACCTCATTTGATCTAATGAAAACAAATCCAGCTTCTCCAACCTGTCCTTGTAGCTAAGATCCCCCATCCCCGGAACATTCTGGAAAATCTCCTCTGCACCCTCTCAAGGGCCTTCACATCCTTCCTAAAGTACAGCTTGAGCAAGGCACTCATTTGCATTCTTCTGGCTATGGTTATCCATTGTATCAAAGAACCTTCCAAGTGGGCCAAGAGTTGCTGATGATAAGGAGCCTGATGCTGAATGTGAACCATCATCTTCTTGAATGGATGCAGAGGAACTCTGGGCTGACTGCTGTGAGCTTTGAGTGAAGTTTTAGCATTTGGATAAATGCTGCTGCATCTTTGTGGCATTCTTTACATATGGCTTTGTACAGTGTTTGCACATGTATACAGTCTTTCCATCTTTAATGCTTGGGGTAAAATGCTTCCACACATCCGACGGTAAACGTGGCATTGTTCTATGCAGAGAAATAAAGGGCATTCATCTCTGTGTCGAACTGCGGTCGATCAGCATGATTGCAACAGGCTGAGTAAATTTTTCCTGATGCTCCATGTGATGGAAGCATGACCTGTGAACGCACGACACTACATCGCCAATACAGGGAGCTAATCGCTCATCCACTCATCCAGCCAATCAGGACACATTTATTCACAGTCACACACAAAACTTGTAATTATTAAAACAAGCCAAGTAAGAAGATAAACATATATTGATTAAGAAATTCCTTAATAATTAAGATTCCATCTCTGTTAGTAATTTTAAGAGAGGACCTGTGAAAAAAAATGAAAGAAACACAAAAAAAAACAATATTATGCTAACATGTGCTTTTTTACCGGAAACTTTCCACCCCTTCGCAACCCTAGCCCCAGCACTGACCCTTGGGGTACACCACTGTCTACCATCCTCCAGTCTGAAAAACAGCCATTTGCCACAACTCGCTGTTTTCTGTCCTTAAGCCAATTTCTTATCCAAGCTGCCACTTATCCACCTATTCCATGAGCCTCAATTTTGTTAACCAGCCTTCTATGTGGTACTTTGTCAAATGCCTTCCGAAAATCCATGTAGACAACATCCATTGCATTCCTTTCATCAATCCTCTCTGTTACTTCATCAAAAAATTCAATTAGATTAGTCAAACATGGTCTGCCTTTTACAAATCCATGTTGGCTCTCCTTAATTAACTTAAAGCTCTCCAGTGCCCGTTAATTTTTTCCTTGATTACTGTTTCTAAAACTTTACCTATCACTGATGTTAAACTGACCAGCCTATAGTTACTAGGATTGTCCTTGCACCTTTTCTTGAACAATTGTGTTACATTTGCCACTTTCCAATCCTCAGGCACCTCCCCCGCATCTAGGGAAGATTGGAAAATTATGGCAAGCCCTTCCACTATCTCCTCCCCCAATTCCTTTAGCAACCTGGGATGCAAGCCATCTGGACCAGGCAACTTGTCCACTCTAAGCATACCCAGCCTTTCTAGTACATCCTGTCTATCAATTTTCACCCCTTCCATTGCTTCTACCTTTTCCACTTCTACTGATATTTTGTCAGCATCCACCTCCTTAGTAAACACCGATACAAAGGGCTGGATTTGGCCAATGGGGAGCTTTTGGAGGCGGGACTCCCACTTGTCGGGTTTCAGTCCCGCCTCCATCAACCTCCGGCCAACCCACGCTATTTCCCCCAATAAACCTTGTTAAGCCCGCCCAGCGGGTTTAGCAGGCCAATTAAGGGAAAGCCGGTTACAGAGAACGTCAATGTATGACGTTTCATCTGTCAAATTTTGACAGATGAATTGTCATTGTTTGACAGCTCTGTGAAGCTGTCAAACAGTGACATTCTCTGTAGTTTGATGAGTTCTTGAATTCAAGACTTCATCAAACCTCTTTCTTTTGCAGAAATTAGATGGTTGTTGCATTGGAGAATGCAACGGCCATCTGTCATCTCTGCCGCGGAGGTGCGAGGCTCTCCACATACCCACCAACTGAAGCCTGCAGGAAGAAACAAAGGTAAGTAAACTTTTTCTAACACTTTCCACTTACCTCACATACTCACCTCTCCACACTTGCACCCATCACTTACCTTCACAGCGCACTTTTGGACCCCTTCGACCCCCGCAGACCCACTGCTCGCCTCGGTGACCCTGGCGGGTTTCGAAGCCTTCGGGAAGCCCGCACTTGTGAGGGCAAAATGGGGATAATCCTCTTATCTGCCTGTTAACAGGCAGTTAAGTGGTTGTAATCCCTTCCCGCCTCCTACGAGACGGGACCCGATGCAGGGCGAGTACCCACCTCCTAGCAAGATGGCACAGAGGCAAGTTGGGGGCGGGTTGGCCACCCGCTCCCAAATTCTGCCATTTTCCCGGCAGTCCTGCCTCCAAACCCGCCTCCCTGGAGCTGGCAAAATCCAGCCCAAAGTACTCATTGAGTATTCTAGCCTTGCCCTGCGCCTCTAAGCATATATCACCTTCTTTGTCTCTAATAGGCCCCACCCCACCTCTTACTACCCGCTTACTATTTTTGGGTTCCCTTTTATGTTAACCGCCATTCTACTCTCATAGGGGGCGATTTTGCCAGCCCTGGAGGTGGGTTTGGAGACGGGACTGCCGGGAAAATGTCAGAATCTGGGGCTGGGTACCCATCGCGCCCCAACCCACCTCCGTGCCATCTTCCCAGGAGGCAGGTCCCCGACCCACGCGGGTCCCGTCTCCTTGAGGCGGGAAGGGGATTAGTGGCAATTAACTGCCTGTTAACAGGTAGTTAACAGGCAGTTTTTTGGCTAATCCCTATTTTGAGCCTTAAAGTGTGGGCTTCCCAATGGCTCCGAATCTCACCAGGGTCAGCGAGGTGGGTCATCGGTCTGTGGGGGTTGGAGGGGCCAAGATGTCCGGTGTGCAGGTGAGTAATGGGTGCATGTGTGCAGAGGTAAGTGTGTGAGTTGAGTGTAAAAGTGTCTTAATAAGTTTTACTTACCTTTACTTCTTCCTGCAGGCTTCATCCCTTCAGGTCTCGGGAGTCCCTCAGCTCACCGGCACAGAAAGCAGAATGGCCACTGAACTGTCAAAATCTGCAACCTTCTGCTTTCTGCTCAGGAAGGCTTTCCAATTGAGTCTTGAGTAAAGACTCAACTTAGAAGACAGATTGTCAGTGTTTGACAGTTTCACAGAGCTGTCAAATGATGACATTTCATCTGTCAAAAGCTCTTGACAGATGAAACATCACTCGCTGACGTCACCTGTAACCGGCTTTCCCTTAATTGGCCTGCTAAGCCCGCTGGGCGGGCTTAACAAAGTCAATCAAGGGAAAATAGCATGGGTTGGCCAGAAGTCGATGGAGGCGGGACTAAAACCCGACGAGTGGAAGTCCCACCTCCAATCCAGCCCATAGTCTCTCTTTGCCAATCATATTTTCATCTCCACTTGTATTTGGTTTGGTTCTCCCTTGAAGAATTCACCTGACATGCATCATACACCCTCTTTTTTTGTTTCATCATCTTCTCTATCTCCCTCGTCATCCAAGGAGCCCTTGCTTTGGTTCCCTTACCCTTCCCTCTTGTTGGAATGTACCTAGCCTGTACTTGGAACATCTCCTCCTTAAAGATCTTCTTCTAAGGCAGTCCCTCGGAACCGAGGATGACTTGCTTCCACATTAAAAATTAGTTCTCAGGTAACTGATGCGGGACCTACAGTCGACGTGCTAGTCAGAGTAGAAATAGGAGGATATTTCAAATGAATACGTGGCTAGAGGAATGGTGCAAGGAGGAGGGATTCAAATTCCTTGGACATTGGAACCGGTTCTGGGAGAGGTGGGACCAGTACAAACAGGACGGTTTGCACCTGGGTAGGGCCGGGACCGATGTCCTAGGGGGAGTGTTTGCTAGTGCTGTTCGGGGGGGTTTAAACTAAAATGGCAGGGGGTTGGGAACCTGAGCATGGAGACAGAGGAAAGGAAAACAGGGATAAAAGCAAAAGATAGGAAGGAGAAAAACAAAAGTGGCAGTCAGAGAAATCAATGGTTTAAATCAAACATGGCCACAGTAAATAATAATTCTAATAGGTCTAAGAGCGTTAAAAAAACAAGCCTGAAGGCTTTGTGTCTTAATGCGAGGAGCATTTGTAATAAGGTGGATGAATTGGCTGCGCAAATAGAGGTAAACAGATATGATTTGGTTGGGATTACGGAAACGTGGCTCGAGGATGGCCAAGACTGGGAACTCAACATCCAGGGGTATTCGATATTCAGGAAAGATAGGCAAAAAGGAAAGGGAGGTGGGGTAGCATTACTGGTTAAAGAAGGGATTAATACAATTGTAATGAAGGATATTAGCTCTGATGACGTGGAATCTGTATGGGTAGAATTGAGAAATACTAAGGGGAAAAAAACATTAGTGGGAGTGGTATATAGACCTCCAAACAGTAAGGCAGAGGTTGGGGATGGCATTAAAAGGGAAATTAAAGAAACGTGCAATAAGGGCACAGCAGTCATCATGGGTGACTTTAATCTACATATAGATTGGGCCAACCAAATTAGTAACAATACTGTGGAGGAGGAATTCCTGGAGTGTTTACGGGATGGTTTCCTGGACCAATATGTCGAGGAACCAACTAGAGACTAGGCCATCTTAGACTGGGTATTATGTAACGAGAAAGGATTAATTAACAATCTTGTTGTACGAGGCCCCTTGGGTCGGAGCGATCTTAATATGATCGAATTCTTCATTAAGATGGAGAATGAAGTAGTTGCCTCAGAGACAAGGGTCCTCAATTTAAATAAAGGAAACTACGATGGTCTGAGGAGCGAGTTGGGTAGGATTGATTGGGGAATGGCATTCAAAGGGTTGACAGTGGATAGGCAATGGCAAACATTCAAAGACCGAATGGATGAGCTACAGAATTTGTTCATCCCAGTTTGGCATAAAAATAAAACAAAAAAGGTGACTCAACCGTGGCTAACAAGGGAAATTAGGGATAGCATAAGATCCAAGGAGAGGACATATAAATTGGCTAGAAAAAGCAATAATCCTGAGGATTGGGAGCAGTTTAGGAGTCAACAAAGGAGGACAAAGGGATTAATTAAGAAAGGGAAAATAGAATATGAGAGTAAGCTAGCATGGAACATAAAAACTGACTGTAAAAGCTTTTATAGATATGTGAAGAGAAAAAGATTGGTGAAGTCAAGCGTAGGTCCCTTACAGTCAGAATCAGGGGAATTTATAATGGGAAACAAGGAAATGGCAGACCAACTAAATACATACTTTGGTTCTGTCTTCACAAAGGAGGACACAAATAACCTCCCAGAGATGTCGGGGAACATAGGGTCTGATGAAAGGGAGGAACTGAAAGAAATCAGTATTTGTAGGGAAATGGTGTTAGGAAAATTGATGGGACTGAAGGCTGATAAATCCCCAGGGCCTGATGGTCTACATCCCAGGGTACTTAAGGAAGTGGCCCTAGAGATAGTAAATGCATTGCTGGTCATCTTCCAGAACTCGATAGACTCTGGAACGGTACCCATGGATTGGAGGGTAGCTAATGTTACCCCACTATTCAAAAAAGGTGGTAGAGAAAAAGCGGGGAATTATAGACCGGTAAGCCTGACATCGGTAGTGGGAAAATGCTGGAGTCTATTATAAAAGATGTAATAGCAGAGCACTTGGAAAGCAGTGACAGGATCAGACAAAGTCAACATGGATTTACAATCATGCTTGACTAATCTACTGGAATTTTTTGAGGATGTAACTGGTAAAATAGATAAGGGAGAACAAGTGGATGTGGTGTATTTGGACTTTCAGAAGGCTTTCGATAAGGTCCCACATAAGAGATTAGCGTGCAAAATTAAGGCACATGGGATTGGGGGCAAGGTATTGACTTGGATAGAGAACTGGTTGGCGGACAGAAAGCAAAGAGTTGGAATAAACGGGTCGTTTTCCGAGTGACAGGCAGTGACTAGTGGGGTACCGCAAGGATCGGTCCTAGGACCCCAGCTGTTCACAATATATATTAATGATCTGGACGAGGGAATTGGATGTAATATCTCCAAATTTGCAGACGACACAAAGCTGGGTGGGAGGGTAAGCTGTGAGGAGGATGTTGTGAAACTCCAGTATGATTTGGACAGGTTGGGTGATTGGGCAGAAACATGGCAAATGCACTATAATGTGGATAAATGTGAGGTTATCCACTTTGGTGGCAAAAACAGGAAGGCACATTATTATTTGAATGGCAATAGATTGGGAGAAGGGGAAGTGCAAAGAGACCTGGGTGTTCTTGTGCACCAGTCGCTGAAGGTAAGCATGCAGGTGCAGCAGGCGGTTAAGAAGGCAAATGGTATGCTGGCCTTCGTAGCAAGAGGGTTCGAGTACAGGAACAAGGATGTCTTGCTACAGTTGTACAGGGCCTTGGTGAGACCGCACCTTGAGTATTGTGTGCAGTTTTGGTCACCTTACCTGAGGAAGGACATTCTTGCCATGGAGGGAGTGCAGCGAAGATTCACCAGGCTGATACCTGGGATGGCAGCAATGATGTATGAGGAGAGATTGTGTCGATTGGGCTTATACTCACTGGAGTTTAGAAGATTGAGAGGGGATCTCATCGAAACCTATAAAATTCTGTCAGGTCTGGACAGACTAGATGCAGGAAGGATGTTTTGGATGGCCGGGGAGTCCAGAACCAGGGGTCATAGTCTAAGGATAAGGGGTAAGCCATTTAGGACTGAAATGAGGAGGAACTTCTTCACCCAGAGAGTGGTGAACCTGTGGAATTCTCTGCCACAGAGGGCGGTGGAGGCCAGTTCATTAAATATATTCAAGAAAGAGTTGGATATATTTCTTGAGGCTAAAGGGATCAAGGGATATGGGGAGAAGGCAGGGACAGGGTACTGAATTTGGATGATCAGCCATGATCTCATTGAATGGTGGAGCAGGCTCGAAGGGCCGAATGGCCTACTCCTGCTCCTATCTTCTATGTTTCTATGTTTCTCTGTCACAGGTGGGGCAGACGGTGGTTGAAGGGGCGGGTGGGTCCCGGCGAAGAAACTCGAGGTTTCGGCACCTTCCAGGATGCTTCTCCTCCACTTTGTGCGGTGTTGGGCCAGGGATTCCCAGGTGTCAGTGGGGATGTTGCGCTTTTTCAAGTTGGCTTTGAAGGTGTCCTTGAAGCGTTTCCTCTGCCCACCTGGTGCTCTCATGCCATGTCGGAGCTCTGAGTAGAGCGCTTGTTTTGGGAGTCTCTTAGATCACTCGTACCCAAGTGTTCTCCCACAGACACTTGGTCGACCTGGCCCACCTCATTCCCCAGCACCAGATCCAGCAATGCCTCCTTCCTAGTTGGGCCAAGAACATACTGGTCAAGGAAATTCTCCTGAACACATTTCAGAAATTCCTCCCCCTCCTTTCCCTTTACTCTAGCATTATCCCAATCAATATTTGGGTAATTTAAGTCCCCCAATATCACCACTCTATAGCTCTTGTATATCTCTGTGATTTCCCTGCAGATTTGCTCCTCTACCTCCCTCTCGCTATTTGGAGGCCTATAGAATACCCCAATAACGTGATCATACCCTTTTTGCTCCTCAACTCTAACCAAATGGATTCTGTCCTTGACCCCTCAAGAACATCCTCCCTTTCCAACACTACAATGTCTTCCTTAATCAGCACTGACACCCCACCTCCCTTTCTTCCTTCCCTATCTTTTCTGAACACCTTGTACCCTTCAATATTAAGTGCCCAGTCCTCACCGTTTTTAAGCAATGTTTCCGTTATTGCCTCAACATCATATTGCCACACGGCTCATTGTGTTTGCAGCTCACCAACCTTATTCACCACACTTTGTGCATTTACGTACATGCATTCTAAACCCATTTTTGAATTTTTCGTAGTCTTTCTTAGTCTGCTCCTATCTAATATGGTACTACTTCTGCCTCTAATACTACTTTCTTCTCTAGTACTATCCAACACACTCACTCTTTTACGCACCTTATTACTCTTTGCTACTCCTATATGCTAGTGCCCACCCCCCTGCCAAGCTAGTTTAAACTCTTCCCAACAGCACTAGCAAACCTCCCCATGAGAATATTAGTCCCGGCTCTGTTGAGGTGTAACCCGTCCAGCTTGTACAGGTCGCACCTTCCCCAGAAATGGTCCCAATGCCTCAGAAATCTAAAGTCCTCCCTCCTGCACCATCTCTCCAGCCACACATTCATCTGTTCTATCCTCCTATTAAACTAAATTAACGAATTAAAACTAAAAATAATTATTTGAATAAAAACTAACGAATTATATAAATAAGATAAGGTTGATAGAGATGGCAGTGCAGATGGTGTGTCGTAACTGCAGCATGTGGGATTTGGTGAAGATCAGCGAGATCCCGAGCAACCATATCTGCGGTAAGTGCCTGCAGCTCGAGGAAGTTCGGCTCAGAGTTGCTGAGCTGGAGGCCGGGCTGCAGACATTGCGATGCATCAGGGAGGGGGAGAGTTACCTAGACACTTCATTCCAGAAGGCAGTCACACTCCTTAGGTTAAGTAGTACTTTAGAGTTAGTAAATGGTCAGGGACAGGAGGATGTGACTGCGATTTAGGAAGGTATGGGGACCCAGGAAGTAGTGTTGGAGGAGCCTCAGCCCTTGACCTTGTCCAACAGGTACGAGGTACTTGCTGCCTGTATGGATGAGAACAAGGACTGCAGGGAGGATGGGCAAACTGACCACGGCACTCTTATGTTCATTAATAACTAGACATTCTTATTATGAACACAGCTAGCTTCTAGCTAGTCATTTATTCAGTACACGTTCTCTAGGTACAGTATCTGTAGAGATGCAGCATGTGTGCTCCTGTGTGCAGGTTGCCATCTTGACTGTTGCCTTGTGGGTAGCCTAGTGCCTCATGGGTAATGTAGTCTTAATATATATATACAGCTGGGTAGTGTAGTCTTATACATACAGCTATATACAGCTCTACGGCTCCACCTAGTGTCCACTATAGAATGACATGTTATTGATCGTTACATCCCCCTTTCTTTGAGGTTGAACAAAATCAATATCAATCAACTTTCAAGAAAACAATAAAGATAATATCAGTAACACTTTTGTTAGTGCTCTATAAACATAAACATTTTCAAAACAGTCAACACATTTTCAAAGCTTTACATTGTACTCAAAGGTTAAGTCTATCAGGCTCTTTTACTTCACGTGTGGATCTTCTCAACACGGGTAAGTCTGATGTGTCTTCATGAGATTGTTCTGGCGGTGAATGACAAGATGCAGTTGCGGCATTGTCATCAATCTGCTCTTGTATAAATTGAGGTCTCCTTGCGATCTTTGCTTGGAGAGGGTTTCAGTGTTTCCTTCACTCTTCATGCCATAACTCTCAATGTAGTCAATGCACTCTCGAAAAACTGCTGGCAGCTGGATCCCATCATACAGCATAGTCCTCTCAGCAGCCTCGGCTAATGGAACACCAAAGATTGGCCTGAGGGAAGAAGGAGTATCCACCGGAACTGCTTCCTGCTCTGGTGCAGGCTTCTTCTTTTTCTTTTTCTCTTTCCACTGCTTAACAACATCTGCTGCGGTTATATCTTTGGACTTTTTCTCCTTGTTTTTTTCCTCTTTGTGCTTTTCTTCCTTTGGCTTCTCTTTGACCTTAAAGTCTTTTTCTTTCTTCTTGGAGAAGCTAGGCTTTTTGAAGACATGGATAGCCTTTGGCCTTTTCATCCTTGATGGGCTCTCTGCTTCATCACCTGAGTCATCTGGTCTGCTTATGGCACAGTTTATACGGTAGACTCTCTTGACCAGTTCTAAGTCTTCACAAGCTTTGTCACCTAGTATCGAATCAAGTCTTTCAGCCACAACAGAAAACATGAGATGATGCACTTTGTCTTTGACTGTCACTTTAAGTCTGCATACACCTAAGCTATCTATTTTCTGTCCATTATAGCTCTTCAGTAGAACTGACTTTTTCTGTATTTTGGGCTTTTCTTTCATATTTTTTATGTCAATCATACTGATTAAGTTTGCTTTTGCCCCAGTGTCCAGTTTCAATGTAACTAATGCTCCATTTATCTGCAGTGGGATCATCCATTTGTCCACTTTTACTGCATTGACTTTATGTTTAGCATTGTCCATTTCTGAGGGCTGCACATTTTCTGTATCTTTTTTGATATCGTCACATGACACCATTCCTACAAAAAATGTCTCACTTAAATCAGTGTCCTCAATCACATTAACTTGTTGCCCTTTCGTTGTTTTTACTTTTGAAAAGCATTGTTTGGCAAAGTGATTCTTTCCATTACACTTTGTGCACATTTTTCCAAACGCTGGGCATTGTCTTAACTGGTGTTTGTAACCACAGCGTTTACAATTTAAAAATTCATCCTCCGATTGCTTTTCATTTCTGTTCTGCCCACGTTTCTTCCCCTTGTAGGACACAGCACCGACAGCAGCATTATCACTCATTACAATCGCATCATTATTGATTTCACTGAAAGTCTTCGCGTGCTTTCGAGCTAGCTCGCTGGCTTGGCATATTTTCACTGCATTTTCCAAATTTAGTTTGGTTTCTCTCAACAGACGTTCCCTGACTTTTTTATCATGAATACCAAACACAATCTGGTCACGAATCATGGATGCTTTGAGCTCAGAGAAATTACATGTCTGTGCTTTCAGTTTCAGATCAGTTATAAAGTTATCAAAAGTCTCATTTTGTTGCTGTGCCCGAGAACAGAAGATGTATCTTTCATACGTCTTATTCTTTTTGGGAGAGCAATGTGCATCAAATTTTTTTAGCACATCTTCTAATTTTTCTCTGTTCTCCTCTGGATTAAATACAAATGTATTAAATACCTCTATCGCCTGTGGGCCTGCAACCGTAAGCAGCAACGCTATCTTCCTTGCATCTGGCTTTGTACTGAATCCGATGGCTGCAATGTAGAGTTCGAATTGTTGTTTAAAAGTCTGCCAATTGTAGTCGATTTTTTCTGTGAGATTCAAACGCTCTGGTGGCTTCAAATTCTCCATGTCGCTTTTCACAATTTTTAGCAGATCTTCACCATCCTGGTACCATCTTATGTTCATTAATAACTAGACATTCTTATTATGAACACAGCTAGCTTCTAGCTAGTCATTTATTCAGTACACGTTCTCTAGGTACAGTATCTGTAGAGATGCAGCATGTGTGCTCCTGTGTGCAGGCTGCCATCTTGACTGTTGCCTTGTGGGTAGCCTAGTGCCTCATGGGTAATATAGTCTTAATATATATATACAGCTGGGTAGTGTAGTCTTATACATACAGCTATATACAGCTCTACGGCTCCACCTAGTGTCCACTATAGAATGACATGATATTGATCGTTACAGGCACCATGGTACAAGAGGCCATTCAAGTGGGGGGAGTAAAAAGGAATGTGGTAGTGGCAGGCGACAGTATAGTCAGGGGGATAGTTACTGTTCTCTGCAGCCGTGACAGGGAGTACCGAAGGCTGTGTTGCCTGCCCAGTGCCCGGGTTAAAGACATCTCCTCATGGAGTGGGAAGGGGAGGTTCCAGCTGTCGTGGTCCACATAGGAACCAACGACATAGGTAGAACTAGGAATGAGGTTCTGCTGAGAGAGTTTGAGGAGTTGGGGTCCAAATGAAAAAGCAGAACCTCAAAGATAATAATCTCTGGATTGTTACCTGAGCCACGCACCAATTGGCATAGGGATAAGCAGGTTCGAAGGTTAAATGCTGAAAGAGTGGTGTGGGAGGCAGGGGTTTTGCTTCATGGGCCACTGGCACCAGTACTGGGGAAAGGGGGAGCTGTTCTGTTGGAATGGGCTCCACTTAAACCAGGCTGGAACCAGTGTCCTGGCTAATCAAATAACTAGGGCAGTAGACAGGGCTTTAAACTAATTAAAGGGGGGCGGGAGGATTCAGGAAAGCGTAAATTTAAAAGCAGCAAGGGAAATGTCAAGGCTCTAGAGCAGAGCAGAGTGTTGGGTAAAAATAAGCAGAGTGGGTCAGGAAGTTACAGAGAGAGTAACAAAGGTAATAGGGCATCAGTGACTAAGGTGACATCAGGGAAAAATAGAAAAAAGTCAAAGCTAAAGGTACTATATCTGAATGCGCGAAGCATTCGCAACAAAATAGATGAATTAATAGCGCTGATAGAAATTAATAGGTTTGATCTAATAGCCATTAGAGACGTGGTTGTCAAGTGACCAAGGTTGGGAACTAAATATTCCAGGATACTTAACTTTTAGAAGAGATCGGCAAAATGGAAAAGGAGGAGGGGTAGTCTTGAAAATAAAGGATGGGACAAAGACAGTAGAGAGAAAGGATCGCAGCTCAGAAAATCAAGAAGTAGAATCAGTTTGGGTGGAGCTAAGAAACAGCAAGGGGCAGAAAACATTGGTGGGAGTTGTTTATAGGCCTTCAAATAATATTTGTAATGTAGGGCAGAGTATAAATCAGCAAATTAGAGGCGCATGTAACAAGGTGTGGTAAACCACTGTTTGTATTCCATTGTGTACATGCCTGGACATGCCTCGGCTGACTCCTCCCACAAGTCCTAGTATAAAGGTGACTGCTCCCCAGCCCTTTGTATTCTGGACCGGTCGACCACTCGAGGCAGACCTTCATTCTTTTGTTAATAAAAGCCTTTAGTTACTCTCTTAACTCTCAGTCTTTTATGAGTAATTGATAGCGCATCACAAGGGTAATAGAGTAATCATGGCGGACTTTAATCTACATATAGACTGGGCAACCAAATTTGCAGTAATAGTGTGGAGGACGAGTTCATGGAATGTATACAAGATAGTTTTCTAGATCAGTATGTTGAGGAACCAACTAGGGAACAGGCTATTTTAGATCTAGTATTGTGCAATGAGAAAGGGTTAATTAATAACCTTGTAGTAAAGGGGCCTTTAGGGAAGAGTGACCATAACATGATAGAATTTTATATTGAGTTTGTAAGTGATTTAGTCTGAAACTAGGGTCTTAAATCTAAACAAAGCAAACTACGTAGGTAAGAGAGTAGAGTTGGCTAAGGTAGATTGAGAAACTACATTAAAAGGTATGACGGTAGACAAGCAATGGCTAGCATTTAAAGAATTAATACATAATTTACAACAAATATACATTCCTTTAAGGCACAAAAACCCCACAGGAACCCCACAGGAAAAATGGTCTAACCGTGGCTAACAAGAGAAGTTAAAGATAGTATTAGATCAAAGGAAGAGGGTTGTAATGTTGCCAAAAAGAGTAGTAAACCTAAGGAGTGGGAGGATTTTAGAATTCAGCAAAGGAGGACCAAGAAATTGATAAGGAAAAAGAAAAAAAAATGAGAGTAAATTAGCTAGAGACATAAAAACAAATTATAAATGTTTCTATAGGTATGTAAATAGGAAAACATAGAAACATAGAAGATAGGAGCAGGAGTAGGCCATTCGGCCCCTCGAGCCTGCTCCGCCATTCAATGCGATCATGGCTGATCATCCAAATTCAGTACCCGGTCCCTGCTTTCTCCCCATATCCCTTGATCCCCTTAGCCTTAAGAAATATATCTAACTCCTTCTAGAATATATTTAATGAATTGGCCTCAATTGTCTTCTATGGTAGAGAATTCCACAGGTTCGCCACTCCCTGGGTGAAGAAATTCCTCCTCATCTCAGTCCTAAATGGCTTACCCCTTATCCTTAGACTGTGACCCCTGGTTCTGGACTCCCCCGCCATCGGGAACAGCCTTCCTGCATCAGGAAGAGAGCGGTGAAAATAAATGTGGGCCCAGTAGAGGCAGAGGCAGGAGAAATTATAATGGGCAATAAGATACTTTGTATCTGTCTTCATGGTAGAAGACATAAAAAACATTCCAGAAATAATGGGGAACCAAGGGTCTAGAGAGAATGAGGAACTTAAAGAAATTAGTATAAGTAAAGACATAGTACTGGAGAAATTAATGGGACTAAGTGGCGACAAATCCCCTAGACCTGACGACCTGCATCCTAGGGTTTTAAAAGAGGTAGCTACAGAGATAGTGGATGCACTGGTATTAATCTTCCAGAATTCCCTAGATTCTAGAACAGTCCCCAAGGATTGGAAGGTAGCAAACATAACCCTGTGGCGGTTCGTGTAGATCGCCATTAAATAAGAGAGTTTGACTTCGACGAACTATAAATAAGTTGTTTATTTACAGGAACAGGCTAATTACAGCAGGTAAGATAGCAGGTAAGATGGCTGACTGTAGGAGCATCGTGGTGTAGGTCTTGTCCCAGCGGGGACTCCACGAGGACTGAGTTCGCAGTCCTGTGGGGAGCGTGATGACGTCATCGCGTTTGTGTTGTGACGTCATCACGGTGTTCGCGTTTCCCGCGCTTAGGGCGTCACGTGATGCGCGTCGTTGCCCGTTGAGGCCGAGGTCGCGAGGCCGGGCTGTGCCGGTGCTTGCCGCGGGAGCGGAAGTTCGCGTCGCTCCCGTCGGCTGGCCGTTGAGGCCGAAGACGCTAGGCCGGGCTGTGCCGGTGCTTGCCGCGGGAGCGGAAGTTCGCGTCGCTCCCGTCGGCTGGCCGTTGAGGCCGAAGACGCTAGGCCGGGCTGTGCCGGTGCTTGCCGTGGGAGCGGAAGATCGCGTCGCTCCTGTCGGCTGGCCGTTGAGGCCGAAGACGCTAGGCCGGGCTGTGCCAGCGCACGCACATCACGTTGTACGTGACGTGACGTCAGCGCGCTAGGGCGCGTCTTAAAGGGGCAATGGCCCCAACAGGTAAGTTAAAAGGGCAACGGCCCCAAAAGGTAAGTTAAACATACAGTAAGGTAAGTTAAAGGGAATTATGTGTCTCGATGTAAGGGACAACCAGTGGTACTGCCACATAGGCCTCCCCAGAATTCGCTTTAACGAAAGTCCAAGGATGAGATGGTCTGACGAGCTGGTGGTCACGGCGGTCGTGCTGTCTCGACTTGGTAGGCGAGGTATGAAGATGCTGCTCGTGAGCGGATCCTTACGCGCGTCGTGGCGAATAAAACGTATCCGTCAGGCGAAGGACCGTGGAGACGTGCGAAACAGCAGGCCTTGTCAGAGTGACGGGCAGGTTGGGCGGACGCGGGCGATGTCTCCGTTGATGGATGAGCGAAACCTTCGGGAGGCTGGAATGCACGGAACAGTGCATGCCATAGTGCTACGACGTGAGCACAACGGAGGGTGAAGAGTTGCTGCATTGATCAGTGATCGGTGAGGCTAGCAACTTTCACGTGGCTGATCGCAGCCGCAGGATGCCCGTTGGACCCGTCCTCGATGTGTGCAGCTTCAGTAGACGTTTGCGTTTGTTGAAGGGAAAACTGGAGAAAGGGCGGCAACGGTCCAGGTTGTTGTTGCTTTCAGGAGGGGTTAACTCTGCCTGGAGGGCGGCAACACTTGTAACAGTTGTAGATTTTGGAGAAAACAGCCGGGAGGGCGGCACGCTTTTTGTTCATGCCGAATCGTGTAGTAGGTAACACAACCAGCAGGCTGAAGGGCTGGTGCGTCGGCGGCGGGGAAAGAGTCGTCAGTGTTCACGAGGGATGGGTTCTCGTGGTTCGCGAGGGATGGGTCCTCGTGCGCGAGGAGTGCGTCCTCGTGTTTTGCGGGGGTGAGTCCTCGTGGTATCCCCGCGGGGCGCGCTCCGATCTTGTGGGCCCGAACATGCTGTACCCCACGCTTGGAGAGATGTATACTTGCTGTTGCTTTGGACGTAGAGGCGGACGATCCGTGTGGCGGTAGAAGAGTCGAATACGGAGACCTTGAGCACGTGCATGGTCTGTGCCGCATCGATGTTCTCGGCGAACAGGACTTCTACCTGCATAAAGCACGAGGAAGGCCGTGGCTCCCTGGATTGCGGTAGCGACAGCAGAACGGCTGATGCTTCCATAGCGTGCTTCGTTTGTGAAAGACGTTCACAAACCCACCAATTGTAGCGCTGGTGGATGACGGTTGCCGTTGGTCGTGCTCTACCTCTGTGAAATCGTTCGTGAAAAACGGGCTCACCTCCAAGCTGCGCTTCCATAGCGAATACGTACGCAAAGACGGGGTCGCTTTTGGTGGAATTGGTGTTAGGCGGTTGCTGTTCCGTGGTTGTTCGTCGGTTGTGCGTTGGTCGTCTTGAGTGAAGACGAGGTTCAGGCGTGCGTTGCTACCGTGAAAATCGTTCACGGATACGGGTTCACCAATTGTAGCGTTGGAATTGATGAGCTCCCGTACTCACGTCGTGGGGTCACCAATGTAGCGGTTCGTGTAGATCGCCACTAAGTAAGAGAGTTTGACTTCGACGAACTATAAATAAGTTGTTTATTTACAGGAACAGGCTAATTACAGCAGGTAAGATAGCAGGTAAGATGGCTGGCTGTAGGAGCACCATGGTGTAGGTCTTGTCCCAGCGGGGACTCCATGAGGACTGAGTTCACAGTCCTGTGGGGAGCGTGATGACGTCATCGCGTTTGTGTTGTGACGTCATCACGGTGTTTGCGTTTCCCGCACTTAGGGCATCACGTGATGCGCGTCGTTGCGTCGCTGGCCGTTGAGGCCGAGGTCGCGAGGCCGGGCTGTGCCGGTGCTTGCCGCGGGAGCGGAAGTTCGCGTCGCTCCCGTCGGCTGGCCGTTGAGGCCGAAGACGCTAGGCCGGGCTGTGCCGGTGCTTGCCGCGGGAGCGGAAGATCGCGTCGCTCCCGTCGGCTGGCCGTTGAGGCCGAAGACGCTAGGCCGGGCTGTGCCGGCGCACGCACATCACGTTGTACGTGACGTGACGTCAGCGCGCTAGGGCGCATCTTAAAGGGGCAATGGCCCCAACAGGTAAGTTAAAAGGGCAACGGCCCCAAAAGGTAAGTTAAACATACAGTAAGGTAAGTTAAAGGGAATTATGTGTCTCAATGTAAGGGACAACCAGTGGTACTGCCACAACCCACTATTGAAGAAAGGAGGAAGAGAAAAAACAGGGAACTACAGGCCAGTTAGCCTGACATCAGTAGTTGGCAAAATGCTAGAATCTATTATTAGGAATGTGGTAACAGGGCACTTAGAAAATCATAATATGATTGGGCAGAGTGAACATGTTTTTATGAAAGACAAATCGTGTTTGACAAATGTGTTATAGAGTTTTTTGATTGTGTAACTAGTAGGATGGATAAGGGGGACCCAGTGAATGTAGTGTATTTGGATTTTCAAAAAGCATTCGATAAGGTGCCACACAAGAGGTTATTACGCAAAATTAGGACTCATGGGATTGGGGGTAATATATTAAAATGGATTGAGGATTGGTTAATGGACAGAAAATAAAGAGTAGGAATAAACAAGACTTTTTTGGGTTGGCAGGCTATAACTAGTGGGGTACCGCAAGGATCAGTGCTTGGGCCTCAGCTATTTACAATCTATATTAATGACTTAGATGAAGGGACTAAGTGTAACATATCCAAGATTGCTGATGATACAAAGTTAGGTGGGAAAGTAAGCTATGAGGAGGACACAAAGAAGCTGCAGAGAGATATAGACAGGTTGACTGAGTGGGCAAGAGCATGGCAAATGGAATGCAATGTGGAATTATCCACTTTGGTAGGAAAAACAAAAAAGCAGAATATTTTTTGAATATGCAGGCACAGCAAGCAATTAGGAAAGGAAATGGTATGTTAGCTTCTGTTACAAAGGGATTAGAGTATAAGAGTAAAGAAGTCTTAGTACAATTATACAGGGCATTGGTGAGGCCACACCTGGAGTACTGTGTACAGTTCTGGTCTCCTTACCTAAGGAAAGACATAGTTGCCTTGGAGGGAGTGTAACAAAAGTTCATTAGACTGGTTCCTGGGATGAGGGGATTGCCTTATGAGGAGAGATTGAGTAGACTAGGCCTATATTCCCCAGAGTTTAGAAGAATGAGAGGTGATCTGATTGAAACATGTAAAATTCTTAAGGAACTTGACAGGGTAGATGTTTCCCCTGGCTGGGCAATCTAGAACCAGAGGTCACAGTCTCAGAATAAGGGGTTGGCCATTTAGGACTGAGATGAGGAGAAATTTCTTCACTAAAAGGGTTGTGAATCTTTGGAATTCTCTACCCCAGAGAGCTGTTGATGCTCAGTCATTGAGTATATTCAAGACAGGGGTCGATAATTTTTTGGGAACTAATGGAATTAAGGAATATGGTGATAGTGTAGGAAGGTGGAGTTGAGGTCAAAGATCAGCCATGATCTTGTTGAATGGCAGAGCAGTCTCGAAGGGCCAAATGGCCGACTCCTGCTCCTATTTATTTCTTATTACAGTCACAAGGGCACATTGCATAACCTCTTTCTCATCCCAAACACACTCACCTCTTCCTTTGCTCTCTTCACACTACACACTAACACCATTCCTTTTCCACATGCTCCCACTTGCATAACCACCAACTCCTCTCAGCAATTCCTTCCGCACTTCACATTCCACACAATCATTCAGCATTACATTCAGCACCTCCCCATCCTCATTCCATCTTGCTTCTTCTCCAGCTCTCAGCACATGCACAAGCCCTACACATCTTCACTCACCTTCTCAACAGCCACTCACTAACTCTCACCCTCTCTTTCTGCAGGACAAGACAACACATAATGCCAGGAAGAGAACCAAGACCAGGGGAGGAGTCATCAACATCATCACCCTCACCCAAGCAGAGCCGGAAGCCATAGAGATCAGTGGCACAGGCAGAGCCTTGAGCAGCGGATAAGGCCGGGCAGGCAGCTTACCTGAGCAGGATGTCTGCTTATTACTCTGAATCCTTCAGTCACCTCAGCACATTGCAGCAATCTGCACAGCTTCAACCTGCATTCTCAAGACTGTCACCTGCAAATGTCCAGCTTCTATCTACCACTCCAACTCTTGTCCCTTTTCTCCTTCTTCTAGGACCTCTCAGCAGCAAGAGGCTTCTGAATGAGCTATCTCGGAGGAGGACAATCCTCCTGAGAATGCATCACCAGGCATCTATCCCTCCCAGGTACCAGCTCCACGTGGGTTAGATAGTGAGGCAGAGGGGTCTGCATGTGGTGAAGTACTCAGTACCAGGGAGCATCAGCAGGTAAGCAGTGTAAGGGACTGCCCAGGAAAGAGTTTGCCAGAGGGTGATGTCCTCTCCCAGCTCTGCTGAACAGGAAAGAGACGAGGGGATGATTTTAACCCACAAAAAACGGGTGGATTTGGGTTGGGAGGATAGTTAAAAAAAATTTAATGTCAATCCGAACCTGTAAGATCCGCAAAATTAATATTATACTATAAGGGTCCTTTGGCAGAAGAGGCCTTGATTTTAAAAGACTGTTTTAAAAAGAAGCCCAGAAAAAGGGGCATATAAAATGGCCGCCAGACCCCATGACCGACTTATTGGGACACTTTAAAATGGTTCCTGCAGTCCCCAGACAGCCTTTGTGGATTCAACCCACAGTAATTTCTGGAAGCCGTTTCTGAGAAAACAAAACCAGACACGTACGCATACATATAGATTGGATGCAGATCCAGCCAGATCGGCCTGTAGATAAAGGCCATCAAAATTGTGGTGTATGTAACCTGTTCCACCTTAAGAGAACTTAAGCCTGTTCCACCTTAAGAGATGTACTACTTTCTCTGGCTGCTGTATACGTAATACCGGTGGTGACCACCGGTATATAAGTACTGTGTAGTGATATTGCTGTTAGTATAGCCCTGACCTCCAACTAGTAAAGACCTGTTGAAACGTTATTCTTGTAGTCTGTGTCAGTAATTAATCTTAAATACAACTAGAACACATAGACTTAACAGTGGCGACGAGTCCGATTCTTACCCTGCGGCAGTTTATATCCACGGCGGCTTCGTCCACAGAACGGGCGTCGAAGAGAGGCATCCACCCTCATCACCCTGCTGGAAGACACGTCGCACAGCAGGCATCGAGAACCCGGAGTGCAGAAGATATCCTGAACTCGAAGCCTCCATCAGCGGCAGTCAGCTATCTTCCTTCTACCTCGGTGGTGGGTAAGCCGGTCAGCGACGCGAGCAGAAAGTCGGCCGCATTGGCTGTACAGACGGGGAGGGAAGACGGAGGAATAAGGGCGGTGAGATCGATCGCGACCGGAGATAAGGGCCGGGCCGCATTCGGGCCAAAAGGCGCAGCGCGGGGACATCGATCGCGGCTGCTGATAAGGGCCGGGCCGCATTCGGGCCAAAAAGGCGCAGCGTCTGGGGCGACTGAAGGCGCGAGAGCCGCGGTGAAGGCGAACGCAGCTGGTGCTAATAACCGGGCTGCAAGAAGGGCTGCGAGGCGCGACATCGGGGAAGCGCGAATGCCCGAGGGAGCCGCGGTGAAGCGGAGACAGCGTCGGGGGAGTTACTAACCGCTGGGAAAGGGGAGCAGCAGCGGCACGCCAAACGCCATTGCAGCCAGCGGGTGAAGAAGGCGAACGCGGGAAAGGCCGCCAAGCGCGGGAAACTGCCATTTTGTAGGCGGAGGACGAAGACAAGAGCGGGAAACCGCCATCTTGGAAAAAGGGAAATCACTAAAAAAAAAATTGCAACGATGCCTAAACATGGGAACATTAATACCTTTGATAGCGACATCGAAGATTGGGCCACGTATGTAGAATGCATACAAAATTATTGTAAAGCAAATAAAATCCCAGATGATGAGAAAGCACTAACTTTATTAAACTTAATGGGTGCGAAGACATACGGGCAATTGAAACACCTTTTATCACCAGATGAACCGGCGGAGAAGACGTTCGAGGAGATTGTTACTGTCCTGAGAAATCATCTAAACCCCACGTCGCTGATGCTAGCGGAACGATTTAAATTTTACAGCAGAAAGCAGCTGAAAGATGAAAGCAATGCTGAATATTTAATGGAATTGCGTAAGCTAGCAAAGTACTGTCAGTTTGGAACGGGACTAACAGATGCGCTAAGAGATAAATTTGTGTGTGGATTATTAAAAGAAGATACACAAAAGCGACTGCTCGAGGAGAATGAGCTGACGCTTGAGAAAGCGGTCACTATGGCAGCATCACACGAAGCCGCAGCGAGAGGCACGGCAGTAATGCAGCTACGGTCACCGGAACTCAGTACAAATCAATTGGTTTTGAGTACTGTAAAATGTTATCGTTGTGGAAAGACAACGCACGATCAGAACCAGTGTTGGTTTAAAAACCAAGAATGCAGAACGTGTGGCAGGCTTGGCCACATAGCTAAAGTATGCCGGTCAGGAAAGAAGACCAGCAACAAAAAGTCACCGCAAGGAAAATACATAAAGGTACACAAGGTGACAAAGAACAGTTCGAACGAACAGAAGTCAGATTCAGACGCCAGCAGTAATGAACTGGGTAGCTTAAGAGTACACAACGTTGGTAAGGATGCAGATCTCCAGACAATTTGGGTCACTCTTCAGATAGCAGGAGTCCAAGTAAAGATGGAATTGGGCACTGGATCGGCATTGACGGTCATGAATAAGAAAGATTACAAAAGGTTATTCCAACATATTCCCCTACGGGATACGGAGATTATATTGAAAACATACACGGGGCAAAGAGTGTACCCCATCGGAAAGATAGAGGTAAAAGTGGTCCACAAGGGCAAAGAAAGCCAAGTAATGGACTTATATGTGCTACCTGAAGGAGGTCCACCACTACTGGGACGGGAGTGGATTAGGAAAATGAATATGGGCTGGCACTCCTTAAAGGCACTAACGGTAGATTCCGGGGAAACAGATGTCAAACCTAAACGATTGTCCAGAATATTGGATGATGCTAAAGAGGTGTTCCAGCAGGGACTGGGAACACTGAGAGGAATTACGGCAAACATCAAGATTGATGAACATGCACACCCAAAATTTTTCAAAGCCAGACCGGTACCCTATGCAATACGACCTGCTGTAGAAGCGGAACTGGAAGCGCTAGAACGCTCAGGTGTACTGTCTAAGGTAGATTGGAGTGAGTGGGCTACGCCCATTGTTCCCGTTATGAAGCGTCCTTCGAGCAACAAGCCAGGAGAACCAGGGAAGGTTCGCATCTGTGGAGACTTCAAGATCACCGTTAATCCGGTGCTTCACACGGTGCAGTATCCGCTTCCGCGGATTGAGGGTATTTTTGCTTCGTTGTCTGGCGGGAAACACTTCACCAAGATAGACCTGGCGCAGGCGTACTTGCAGATGTAGGTTGAAGAAGAGTCACGCCAGTACCTCACGATCAACACGCATAGAGGTTTGTACCGGTATAATAGGCTGGTTTTTGGAGTGGCATCGGCTCCAGCAATTTGGCAGAGGGCCATGGAGCAGGTATTACAGGGAATTCTAGGCACACAATGTTACCTGGACGATATTCTGATTACAGGAGATGGTGATGAAGAACACCTCGCAAACTTGGAACTGGTGCTCAACAGACTGAAAGAGTATGGACTTCAAGTTAATCGGCAGAAATGTGAGTTCTTTCAGAAGCGGATCTCGTACTGTGGTCATGTCATTGACCAGGAGGGGCTTCATAAGTCTCCTGACAAGATAGAGGCAGTTGTAAAGGCTCCCGCTCCGGATAATGTCTCTCAGTTGAGGTCGTTTCTAGGATTGATTAACTATTACCATAAGTTTCTACCGAATCTATCCATGGTACTGCACCCGCTGAACGCTCTTTTACAGAAGGGGGTACCATGGGAATGGAGCGAAAACTGTAAGAAGGCATTTCGCAAAAGCAAAGAATTGATCACCTCAGAGGAAGTGTTGGCTCACTTCAACCCGACACTGCCTATTCGGTTGGCTTGTGATGCTTCTCCATATGGTATTGGGGCAGTACTCTCACACAAGTTGCCAAATGGCACGGAAAGGCCAGTCGCGTTTGTATCCAGATCATTGACCTCCGCTGAGCGTAACTATGCGCAGATCGATAGGGAGGCTCTCAGCCTTGTATGGGGAGTGAAGAAGTTTAATCATTACCTGCAGGGCCAAAAATTCACACTTCTGACAGACCATCAGCCGTTGGTATCCATTTTTAACCCTAAGAAGGGTGTTTCGGTGATGACAGCACAGAGACTCCAGAGATGGTCCCTTTTCCTGGGGGCACATCAATATCAAATAGAATTCAAAGGTACAAAGCAGCATGGCAATGCTGATGGGCTGTCGCGCCTGCCACTACCTGAAGAAGAAGAGACGACGAAAGTTGACCCTGTTGAGTTATTTCATTCGACCATCATCGAGTGTTTGCCAGTCACCAATGCAAGTGTTGAAAGAGAAACCAGGAACGACCCGACACTGTCCCGAGTCTACGAGGTGACAGTGAAGGGATGGCCAACACATGGTGATCCTCTGTTACCGGCATTCTCGGCAAGGCGAGACCAGCTGTCCGTCTGCCATGGTACTTTGATGTACGGGACAAGAGTGATTATTCCTCCCAAGTTAAGGAAAAGAGTTCTAAAGGAACTGCATGAAGGTCATCTGGGGGGAGTTAAGATGAAAAGTCTTGCTAGGGCTTATGTATGGTGGCCGGGTATTGACCAACAGATAGAGGAGTTGACGAAAAGCTGCGCTGGGTGCCAAAAAGTGCAAAATGCACCTCCGATCGCACCGCTACACCCATGGGAATGGCCTTCAGCCCCATGGCAATGCATACATATTGACTTTGCTGGTCCATTCATGGACTCCATGTTCCTAATTGCGGTGGACGCACATTCCAAATGGCCAGAAGTGATCAAGATGAATACCACTACTTCAGAAAAGACAATTGCGGTGTTAAGAACAATATTCGCAAGGAACGGATTGCCAGAACAGATATGTTCGGACAACGGACCACAGTTCGTGTCGGAAGAATTCCAAAAATTCTTAAAGAAGAATGGGGTGAAACATTATACCTCTGCCCCATATCATCCGGCGACAAACGGGTTGGCCGAGAGATTTGTCCAAACATTCAAAAAGGCAATAAAGGCCATGAACGATGATCAGATTCCGCTACAACACAAGGTGGACAATTTCCTAATGGCATATCGAAACGCCACTCATGCAGTAACTAACCAAAGTCCTGCCATGATGTTTTATAACAGGAGGTTGCGGTCCAGGTTGGACTTGTTAAAACCAAATGTGCGGAGGGAAGTGGAAAACAAACAGTTCCAGCATATTAATAACAAGACCACTCGAAGTTTCGACGTAGGACAACCAGTGTTGGCAAGGGACTATGGAAACGAAAAATGGCAGTCCAGAACAATTCGGGCCAGACAAGGACCTCTGATGTACACAGTAGATATTGGTAACAATGTGATAAGGCGTCATGCAGGTCAACTGGTAGAATCGAGAGCAAGGGTCGAACCCATGGTTGCGACAGAGACAACTGTGGAAGACGTTAATGAACCTGAAGCATCTACCTCGGCAGGGAATGTACCTGATGATGACGTCCAATACATAGGAAACCAACTAGAGGAGCCACCTCAGCAACAAGAATCAGAGACCACTGAAAGGCGTTATCCAACCCGAATCAGAAGGCCTCCTGAGAGACTGAACCATTGAACTGTTTATACCTGAAGTTATATATGTATATATGTTATTATGTTATGTTAAATGGGGATATGACTGTTAAGCTAAAAAGGGAGGATTGTGGTGTATATAACCTGTTCCACCTTAAGAGAACTTAAGCCTGTTCCACCTTAAGAGATGTACTACTTTCTCTGGCTGCTGTATACGTAATACCGGTGGTGACCACCGGTATATAAGTACTGTGTAGTGATATTGCTGTTAGTATAGCCCTGACCTCCAACTAGTAAAGACCTGTTGAAACGTTATTCTTGTAGTCTGTGTCAGTAATTAATCTTAAATACAACTAGAACACACAGACTTAACAAAAATGTTTACCCGGACAAAGGGGAACAGTTTCATATTCATGAGAAGAGCATCAATGACACCAAGAAGACATTAAAACATTACCAGGTCATTCCAGACCAGAGATGGCCGTCACCGGCCATCCCAAAAGCAGTTTAAATATAATAACTACCCCACTGTGCTATAAGCCCGCTAAAAGTTAAACAAAGACTAACCTTGATTTGGCGGGCGATAAAGGCTTCTCCTGAGAAGTATATCTGGGGGAACCCGGGGGTAGCAAAAGAGGACAATCATCGTGGTGCTATCATCGTATTGGTGGCATCATCGCTTGAAGAAGAAGAAGAAGGTGTTTCGAGTCTGCATCCCGCCCCAGGGTAACCATCGGGAGATCGTCAACAAACCCCGGGCCGTTTGATGAGACAAAGAGGCAGAAAACTACAGAAGAAACCTATATGAAAGCCGGCTAGAGGCTTTCAACCGTGGTCAAGCAGATGGTCTCTTCCCCCACATCGACATCCAGGCCTGCTGAGATCCAGCCTGTCCGTGACCTTCACCTCGAGGAAGAGAAGGCGTGTCGCAGCTCGCAGCCCGCAGCGCTGACCACGAGGAGACAGGACGCCTGAAAGGATCAAAACGCAGACCTGTTTCAAAACCTTGCAATTCCTAGTTGGATTGGTGAACATGTTTCTGGCCCTACATAATCGGATCTAGATAGGTTAAAGGGGGTGGGCATTTTGGGTATAATTAACATGAGTTGTTGTCCCTCGATGTTCCGTGTGTTTCCCCATTTCATGATGACTCTTGTAAAGTATAATATGCCTGTATCTATTTTAGTCAGTACTGTATTGTTATGATTTGTTTTTCCCTCCCATGTACCCTCTTATTTGCTTGCATTTGTTTTGTTTTTCCTTATGCAATAAAATTTCATTTTGTTTCATTAAACTTGGTTTATAAGTGTATTCTCTGCATTGTAGTTCCTGCACCTAAGTCCAGTGTCTAGAACCTAAGGGGCGAGTGGGTCAAACCACTCAAGGTTTTACTGTGCAAAAGAGAGAGAGAGGCCTCTGGCGAGAGAACCCTCTGCGACCTCAGAGAGAGAAAACCCCTTACAGAAAATGGCAACCGCAGCAGGGCACTGGCAGCAGGATTGCAATGTATTAGGCCCAAGTTTGAATGGTTGAAATGCAATGGATGAGAGGATAGCAGATTATGTTTTTGGTAAGGTAAATCACACTAAGCAGTGGATTTCCGATCTCTTATTGGATGGGCGTCCGGTAGACGCAGCCATCAGGTGGACAGAGAGCAAAGAGCATAAGAAGTCAGTGGAAAAGGCAGTGTGGCTGATGTGCTACAAGAAACAGGTCCAGATTTTGGACAGAGTCGTTGCAGCACAGGCAGCCAAGATCACTGCCCAGGCAGCAGAAATAGAGGATGGGGAAAAACTCATCACAGCGCTTCACACGCTGAATCAAGAACGCCAAGTCATAGCCAGCCAACATCAGGCTAGAATAGAGTATCTGGAATGCCAGGTTACTGAGGCAAAGATCCATGAAGCGAGAATACGGGAAAAAAACGCCCGCCTCGCACAACAGCTAAGAGCGCAGGAGGAGACAGTAGTGGAAGTCAAGGCAGCTTACAAGCTGGCTCTAGAACACGGGTTTAAGAGCACAGACCATGGCCCCTGCCAAAAGACCATAGAGGACCTGAGAACGGCCTTGGTTAAGGCAAAAGGCATGGTATGCCTCGTAAGCCCAAAAGCAAGTCAGATTGACTTTTTGCAGGAATCCAAACACCCGATTCCTTGCGAAGTAGTTGCAGCACCAGCCACTGAACCCTCAGCCCCGCCAAGCTATAGTGAGGCTTGGCCCGAGAAGGGGGTGGTGGAAGAAAGGGTAGCCGAGGTGGTACAGGAGGAGGAACAGCCCCTGGTAGTACAGCCGGAGCCGGCACCAATGTGTGCGACTCGGCACCAGAGGTTCGGTCCCAACGCCGCAGATGGCACGAACGGACCCCACGTGAACCAGATCGTGGTGCCCTACGCTGCCCCACAACTAAGATTCACGGTGAGCCACCTCCCACGACTCACGGTAAAGGGAGATCCCTCCGTTCATTTCAGGGAGATAGAGGAGACAGCCGCCATCAATGATTGTGATGATCTTGAACAGGCAAAGATGCTGCTCTTCTCCCTGGATAGCACAATCCTTCAGTGCCTCTCAGACAAGAGTAAGAGGGAGCGAAAAGGGTGTACGGATCTCAGGGATGAGGCCTTGGAAGTTATGGGAGTGGACGGCGGTAATCCGTTCCAGCGGGTGGAAGGGACTGTGCAGCTAACTGGAGAACCCCCACGGGTTTTCGCAGAAAGGCTGTGACCAGTGTATCGACACAGTTGTCCGGGCATGCCAAGCGGGTTGCAATGAACGCCGAACAGTGGGTTCATTGGCTCCGTTGCTTGGTTGCCAACAGCTTGCCACAGATACAGGCCCTAGCCAAATCTTGATTTGACCCCCAAGGTCCTGGTGTCACGGAGGAAACAGTGCTCCGCCAGCTCACTGTTGCATACAAGAATTGTAGAAGTCAGGAGGTGCCTCCCTCTAAGGGAAAGGTGCATGAGGCAAAACCCGCAGCCCCAAGTAAGAAGGAATGGCGTCAGGAGGGGAATTGCCCTGCCCAAGCCAAGCTCAATTGCTACGGGTGTGGGAAGGATGGACATTGGCGCAAGGACTGTAAAAATCCGTGGAAGGATAATAAGGGAAAAGTTCCCGCAGCCCAAGCCCAAGCCCAGACCGCCGCCCCAGCACGAGCCCAGGTCCAAAACGCAGCCCCTGCCCCAGAAAGGGGAGCCGGTGCAGCTATGGATCCCGCTGCGATAGAATCAATTATAGAGACAATGTGGTCTCTTATGATCTTGCAAGGGAAGATAGCAGCCACCACCGGTGTGATGGTTCCCTCGGCCCCCTTTGACAACCCACAGAATTGACTAGAACCAGCGCAACCTGTTGACCTGTGTCCTCTAGAAAGACATGCACAGGAAGAGACCTCCTGTAAAATGGAGGAGTACCTGCGGTGCCAGGTTGCGGAGGCTAAGTTAGTTGAGCAGGCTTTAAGGGAGGAGAATGCTAGGTTAACAGCGAGGGCTGGCAGTTTAGAGGGTCAGCTAAGGGCTTCTAAATGGTTCCACATCAATCAGTGCAAACTGTTTAAGCCGGGTGCAAAAGAGCCAACAACCGAGGCCAGGTCTGAGGGTAAAGATCCTCAGCCTGAGGCGTGCAACAAGTCACAGACCACACAGGCTGGAACCGCAGCCTGCTTGGAGGGAGAAGCTGTCCCGCCCACCTGGGAGGTTTCCCCAATGGCCTGGGACTCGGACGAGGAGGAGCCCGAAGACCAAGGCCCTCCTCCTGATCCGAACGCCATCAGGGGGGAGCCCGAACAGCTAGGCCCCGCCCTTGACACGATTCTGGAGGAGGTGGAGTCGGAGGACGGAGATCCCGCCCTCAACTCAAGCTTAGGGGAGGTAGAAATTTGGGGCGGAGATCCTCCACCTGTAGGGACAGGTGAGGAGGAGTCATCTGCCACAGACCCAAATCCCAAAGGGGCGGAGCCTGAGGGAAGGGAGCCGAAGCCGGCAGCCGCGGAGGTGCCACGGGCTGTGAGGGCTAAAGTCCCAACCGAAGGTCCACTCACTAAGGGAGCCACGCCCAAAGTGCCTCTTCGCAGGTAGGCTCGAATGACTCAGCCGGTAAAACCTTGGCCCGATTCCCCCAATTTCAGTAAATGCTGACTTGGGAAATCCCTGGCAAAACGCAGTCCCCAATTGACAGCAAAAGGCTGCGGGGGACCCAAGCCACAGGTCAGTGCAGCCCCGCCACAAGGAGCGGCGAGCTGCAGTCCAATCAGGGATTAGGTAAGCCGTCCGGGGACGGGCGGTGCTGTACATAAGTTAAGTTTAAGTTTAATTAAGTTTAAGGTGTGTAAATATTAAAGTGATTAGTGTTATATGTAGTTTTGAAATCTTCCCAGCATGTGTGTTGTTTGGGATCGAGGTCGAAAGACCCGATCATGCCTTCACCTAGGCCAGAATCTCTCGGGAGCCTGGCTGTATCGTTTAATTTGTTACAGGGACCAAAGAGATGATGAGAGGAATTCTCGTCACGTTCGCGGTGATCGGGTGTAGCGGGGCCTATCGGGGCCACACCAAGGACTCCACGATTTACGGGTGCTCTGGTGACACAGCCCCCATCGTGACCGATGGGTCGGGCGCGCGGGGCGTTGAGGAGACAGCCACCTATTTCCACGAGGGGAGGTGGCCAGGATGGCTGGGGTCGAACTCTACGGAATACTCCAGCCAGTCCGGGTTTGCGTACCGGGAGACTTCTTTAATGTGTCCCCGAGTGAGGGTCATCGCACCCAGAGTCAGCGTCACCGTCGGGAAAAGGATTTGCTTGCAATGCACAGGACATGTTCCTTTGGACCGATGGTGGTGGCTGCACGGTCGAGTGGGAGAGACTGGGTAACAATACCCATCAGACTATTACGGGGACTCATGGGGGGTTGAGTGTCTGTTGGGACAAATGGTGGGAACCAGATGAGGGGATTTACATCTGTATGTGGGGTTCAGAACGCGCCTGCCCCACAGGCGTCTCCATCTTTTTCCAAAGGCAGTGGCAAGATGCTGGGAAAGGAGTGAGGTGGGACGTCAGCACACGGGCGTGCGGAGTCCCATACTCTCAGATCCCAGTAAACACCACTGAGCTCATCACCCGCCCCCGCAAGCCCCTGCCCATGATTCCGGTAGCCAAAGCCCGCAAGGAAGGGTGCCCCATCACTACCAGGGGACCTGGGAATGGATTGGTATTAGTGCCCACAAGTCAGGTGCTGTACCAAGAGGTGCACTACGCGGTGGCCTCGGTGATTTTAAACCTCACCGAGGTGCGATTGCCAGAGTGGTGCCCCAAGGAAATGGAGCAATTGTACCAGGGCCTGTTAATAAACATGTTCAGACAATTTTATGAATTCGACTTTGCTGATGTAGACAGAGCCGGATTATACACCACACCACATGAGGTCTTGGACAGGGTGGGGAGACAAAGAAGGGGTACAGTAAATGATATTTTTACAGCTTTTAACACAGGGACTTCCTGTAATGATCAATAACATGTCATTCTATAGTGGACACTAGGTGGAGCCGTAGAGCTGTGTAGAGCTGTATATAGCTGTATGTATAAGACTACACTACCCAGCTATATATATATTAAGACTACATTACCCAGGAGGCACTAGGCTACCCAGAAGGCAGCAGTCAAGATGGAAGCCTCTACAGATACTGTACCTAGTCCACATGGGCTCAATAAAAGTGTCTAGCAAAAGCTAGCTGTGTTCAGAATAAGAATGTCTATTTATTAATGAACATAAGATGGTACCAGGGTAGTGAAGATCTGCTGAAAATTGTGAAAAGCGACATGGAGAATTTGAGGCCAGCAGAGCATTTGAAACTCACAGGAAACAGCGACTACAATTGGCAGACTCTTAAACAACAATTCGAAATCTACATTGCAGCCATCGGATTCGGTACGAAGCCAGACGCAAGGAAGATAGCGTTGCTGCTTACAGTTGCAGGCACACAGGCGATAGAGGTATTTAATACATTTGTATTTAATCCAGTGGAGAACAGAGACAAATTAGACGACGTGCTGCAGAAATTTGATGCACATTGCTCTCCCAAAAAGAATGAGACCTATGAAAGATATATGTTCTGTTCTTGGACACAGCAGCAAAATGAGACTTTTGATAGCTTTATAACTGATCTGAAACTGAAAGCACAGACATGTAATTTCTCTGAGCTCAAAGCATCCATGATTCGTGACCAGATTGTGTTTGGTATTCATGATAAAAAAGTCAGGGAACGTCTGTTGAGAGAAACCGAACTAAATTTGGAAAATGCGGTGAAAATATGCCAAGCCAGCGAGCTAGCTCGAAAGCATGCGAAGGCTTTCAGTGAAATCAATAATGATGCAATTGTAATGAGTGATAATGCTGCTGTCGGTGCTGTGTCCTACAAGGGGAAGAAACGTGGGCAGAACAGAAATGAAAAGCAATCGGAGGATGAAATTTTTAATTGTAAATGCTGTGGTTACAAACACCAGTTAAGACAATGCCCAGCGTTTGGAAAAATGTGCACAAAGTGTAATGGAAAGAATCACTTTGCCAAACAATGCTTTTCAAAAGTAAAAACAACGAAAGGGCAACAAGTTAATGTGATTGAGGACACTGATTTAAGTGAGACTTTTTTGTAGGAATGGTGTCATGTGACGATATCAAAAAAGATACAGAAAATGTGCAGCCCTCAGAAATGGACAATGCTAAACATAAAGTCAATGCAGTAAAAGTGGACAAATGGATGATCCCACTGCAGATAAATGGAGCATTAGTTACATTGAAACTGGACACTGGGGCAAAAGCAAACTTAATCAGTATGAGTGACATAAAAAATATGAAAGAAAAGCCCAAAATACAGAAAAAGTCAGTACTACTGAAGAGCTATAATGGACAGAAAATAGATAGCTTAGGTGTATGCAGACTTAAAGTGACAGTCAAAGACAAAGTGCATCATCTCATGTTTTCTGTTGTGGCTGAAACACTTGATTCGATACTAGGTGACAAAGCTTGTGAAGACTTAGAACTGGTCAAGAGAGTCTACCGTATAAACTGTGCCATAAGCAGACCAGATGACTCAGGTGATGAAGCAGAGAGCCCATCAAGGATGAAAAGGCCAAAGGCTATCCATTTCTTCAAAAAGCCTAGTTTCTCCAAGAAGAAAGAAAAAGACTTTACGGTCAAAGAGAAGCCAAAGGAAGAAAAGCACAAAGAGGAAAAAAACAAGGAGAAAAAGTCCAAAGATATAACCGCAGCAGATGTTGTTAAGCAGTGGAAAGAGAAAAAGAAAAAGAAGAAGCCTGCACCAGAGCAGGAAGCAGTTCCGGTGGATACTCCTTCTTCCCTCAGGCCAATCTTTGGTGTTCCATTAGCCGAGGCTGCTGAGAGGACTATGCTGTATGATGGGATCCAGCTGCCAGCAGTTTTTCGAGAGTGCATTGACTACATTGAGAGTTATGGCATGAAGAGTGAAGGAAACACTGAAACCCTCTCCAAGCAAAGATCGCAAGGAGACCTCAATTTATACAAGAGCAGATTGATGACAATGCCGCAACTGCATCTTGTCATTCACCGCCAGAACAATCTCATGAAGACACATCAGACTTACCCGTGTTGAGAAGATCCACACGTGAAGTAAAAGAGCCTGATAGACTTAACCTTTGAGTACAATGTAAAGCTTTGAAAATGTGTTGACTGTTTTGAAAATGTTTATGTTTATAGAGCACTAACAAAAGTGTTACTGATATTATCTTTATTGTTTTCTTGAAAGTTGATTGATATTGATTTTGTTAAACCTCAAAGAAAGGGGGATGTAATGATCAATAACATGTCATTCTATAGTGGACACTAGGTGGAGCCGTAGAGCTTTGTAGAGCTGTATATAGCTGTATGTATAAGACTACACTACCCAGCTATATATATATTAAGACTACATTACCCAGGAGGCACTAGGCTACCCAGAAGGCAGCAGTCAAGATGGAAGCCTCTACAGATACTGTACCTAGTCCACATGGGCTCAATAAAAGTGTCTAGCAAAAGCTAGTTGTGTTCATAATAAGAATGTCTATTTATTAATGAACATAAGACGTCCGTCATCAACACTCTGGATGACGTGGAGCTGCAGACCCAGATCAGTGGTTTGAAAACACAGTTAAGAAAGATACTGATGGATGAGAATAAGGTAGTGAGTTCTGAGTTACATGAGGACCAGGCCATGACACTACACTTAAAAGAAATTATTGCTGAGCTGGAGAAACACGCTAAAACGGTAAATGCTCTCATCAGAGAGGATCGGAATGCATCCGATCAGGCTGCACAGAATGGAGCTTGTGTGCTGTACGGGGCATGGTTACTGGGCGAGGGCCGCAGTAATCTGGAGGATTTAAAACAAGGTTTAGTCCCCTCCTGGATCAGCAACAAGCACCTCGCAGCCCTCCACCCTTTTGAGAGCGCATTGAGTCCGTGCCAGCTCAGACTAGCTTCAGAGGCCTACCCAGTCCCAGTGGACTGTGGATGGTCTAATCACACCATTATGGGTATAGTGGTAAGAATGCCGGTGATGGGAAAGACAGCTAAACCCACCCCGGTATACAGGATGGAGAACATTGGAGTCATTCAAGGGGGTGCACACATTCGCTACACAGCGGTCCCACCGTACGTCATTCGATGGGAGCATGCAATGACGGGTACCGACCTCTTGGGGTGCCAGAGCCGGGGAGCACACATCATCCTGTGTCCCCAGCACTTGAATGCCTATTCGAAACCACAGTGCGGGTTCAGAACTGCTGGCGCGAAGCCTATAAATTGCACCATGGAGGCACTGGCACAAGGCCATGTGCCCCCGCAGGTGGCATATATAGGAGGTGGGACATACTGTGTCACCACTGCAGCGCCCCACTACCAACATGGACAGCACGGCTGGTGTCCGGTGAATGACAGCAGTTTTTGCTTCAAGCCCAAGGCAGAAGTTCAAGTGGCCCAAGAGCGAATTGTCCCCATTCCTGAACCTTCCACTGTTCACATCACTGTTAAAGAGAATTTCACCGATCTGCAATGATTTGTTGCACATTTTGGATATATCATTCCCCCTCTCCCTGAACACCTCACCAAGATATTAAAAACCGTTGTCGTTTCACAGAAAAATTTCTACACACTGGAGCAGAAGACTTTAGAGATAGGGGCAAACATATTAGATATAGTAACCCCACCATGGTGGGATCTGTTCACAAATATAGAAGTCCCTTCTGGGATTAGGATAGCCTCTCACATCCTTGTAGTATGTCAAGTTTTTATCGTGATTTATTTACTGTTTGTACATTGTAAAAAGGTCAGAAATTTGCAGAAGTATGAGAACAGGGGAGAATGGAGAGAGCATTATGTGCGGGTAGAAGAAGAGACACCCATTTAGATTTTTGCTGCTGTGTATAAAGTTAAAGTTTCCCTCCCTCCTCTATGTTTGATGTTTGTTCATGGGTATTTTGTGTGTGTACTTTATTTTTACTATTGAAGTTTTATTGAGCGAGTTGTTGTTAATAAAAAATAATGTGTATGAACCAGGTGGTGTAGGGGTATTAGGCCCCCCTCCACGCCTGGAAATGAGTGTGTCAGATTTTAAATCCAATGTATTGCCATCTATAGATGCTTAATGTACACTGTAGGTCTTCTGAAACGGGAAATGCATGTGTCGTGGGGTCATAGATAGGTAAATACAGGGGATGGTTTAATTATGAAGAGTCAGAAAATATTGCTCACCCAGAATTATGATACTTCAAGCAAGTTATAGTATCATCAGGGGGGACTGTAAGATCCGCAAAATTAATATTGTACTATAAGGGTCCTTTGGCAGAAGAGGTCTTGATTTTAAAAGGCTGTTTTAAAAAGAAGCCCAGAAAAAGGGGCATATAAAATGGCCACCAGACCCCGTGACCGACTTATTGGGACACTTTAAAATGGTTCCTGCAGTCGCCAGACAGCCTTTGTGGATTCAACCCACAGTAAGTTCTGGAAGCCATTTCTGAGAAAACAAAACCAGACACGTACGCATACATATAGATTGGATGCAGATCCAGCCAGATCAGCCGGTAGATAAAGGCCATCAAAATGTTTACCCGGACAAAGGGGAACAGTTTCATATTCACGAGAAGAGCATCAATGACACCAAGAAGACATTAAAACATTACCAGGTCATTCCAGACCAGAGATGGCCGTCACCGGCCATCCCAAAAGCAGTTTAAATATAATAACTACCCCGCTGTGCTATAAGCCCGCTAAAAGTTAAACAAAGACTAACCTTGATTTGGCGGGAGATAAAGGCTTCTCCTGAGAAGTATATCTGGGGGAACCCGGGGGTAGCAAAAGAGGACAGTCATCATGGTGCTATCATCGTATTGGTGGCATCATCGCTTGAAGAAGAAGAAGAAGGTGATTCGAGTCTGCATCCCACCCTGGGGTAACCATCGGGAGATCGTCGACAAACCCCGGGCTGTTTGATGAGACAAAGAGGCAGAAAACTACAGAAGAAACCTATATGAAAGCCGGCTAGAGGCTTCCAACCGTGGTCAAGCAGATGGTCTCTTCCCCCACATCGACATCCAGGCCCGCTGAGATCCAGCCTGTCCATGACCTTCACCTCGAGGAAGAGAAGGTGTGTCACAGCTCGCAGCCCGCAGCGCTGACCACAAGGAGACAGGACGCCTGAAAGGATCAAAACGCAGACCTGTTTCAAAACCTTGCAATTCCTAGTTGGATTGGTGAGCATGTTTCTGGCCCTACATAATTGGATCTGGATCGGTTAAAGGGGGTGGGCATTTTGAGTATAATTAACATGAGTTGTTGTCCCTCGATGTTCCGTGTGCTTCCCCATTTCATGATGGCTTTTGTAAAGTATAATATGCCTGTATCTATTTTAGTCAGTACTGTATTGTTATGATTTGTTTTTCCCTCCCATGTACCCTCTTATTTGCTTGCATTTGTTTTGTTTTTCCTTATGCAATAAAATTTCATTTCGTTTCATTAAACTTGGTCTTGTGGCGACACGCCACCACTGGACACAATCCGCTCACGGCGGTACGGACAGTTTAAGCAGACGGCCCCAACCGGGGGCCCTTTCCTCCAGCAATTTGTTTCCTACAGGGACAGGCTGCCGGGAGCACTTCCTGTCTGGGGAGTATTTAGGTCAGGCGCGGGCTCTTCCAGTTCCTGTTTTGCCATGAGGCTGAAATAAAAAGCTGTTCTGCTTACTAGCTCTGGTCTCGACTCCCACGTTTGTCGCGGTATCTCAACACTGGTGACCCCGACGCTCAGGACGAATCCTAAGCTAGCATGGCGGATACAAACGCAGTCACGGTTAAATTACCAGACTTTTGGGAAAACTTGGCCGAAGCCTGGTTCATTCAAGCCGAGTCCAGATTCCGGCTGAAAGGCATCACAGGCGACACCACGAAGTACGACTACCTCGTCTCCTCGCTCACGTACGCTACCGTCCCCAAAGTTTGGGCAGCGCTGCAGGACCCACCACAGACTGGCAAGTACGAACATCTGAAGGCTGCGCTCCTTAAAAAATTTCAAACGTCCTCTTACCAGCGCCACTGCCAACTCCTTGACCTCCCCGGTCTCGGTGACGCTTCACCATCAGACCTGCTTTCCCACATGCTGTCCATCGCGGACGACAAGCCCCCCGGCGCCCTCTTTCGCATGCTTTTCATTCGGCAGCTTCCCGCCAGCATCCGCCCGCTCATTGTGGAGTCCGGCTCCACGGACCTGAATGACATAGCAGGAAAGGCCGACCGGCTGCTCTCTGCATAGTCCGCGCGCGACGTCACGCCCGACCTCGCGGCAACGACCACGCGGTCTCCCCGGCCCACCAGGCCCGCCCGCCCTACCACTCCGGGCCACTGTTACTAGTGTTAAGTCTGTGAATTATTTAGTTAATTAAAACAGACTAATGAGTAACAATAAAAACAGGTCTTTACTGGTTGGAGGTAGGGACTATACTGAATACAAGATTACTGCACAGTGCTTATATACCGGTGTGTTCACCCCCGGTATTACATCTACAGCAGCCTGAGAAAGTAGTACATCTCTTAAGGTGGAACAGGCTTAAGCTCTCTTAAGGTGGAACAGGTTACATACACAACACTCCTCCCTTCTTAGCTTTATAGTCATCCCCCCATTTAACATAACGTAATAACATATATACATATATAACTTCATGTTTAACGTAACATATCACAGATTCAGTCTCTGCGGAAAACAGTTCACAGATTCAATCTCTGTGGTGTAGTCGGTTCACGTTACTCATTCAATAGTCCTTTCATGGATTTAACAGCTTGAACTTCCGAACTGATTTGGCTCCGTTCGGAGGGACCACGTGTGTGATCTGGTAGAGGTGATAATGGTTCAGATGGGTCATCTTCTGTTTTTACTTTTCCTTTTCTGCTTCTTGGAGACTCTCTGGGCTCCATTGTCAGCTGCCACAGCTGCCAGCTGCATGCGCAGTTCCTCCTTCTCTTCCTCCTGTTTCCGTCGTAGAGCCAGCTTCTCCCGATGTTCCGTAGACTTTTGGTGCTCCTCCATGATTTCTGCACTTTGGGAGTCGAAGTTACAAGCTGGGCAGGACAGGACATCGTAATATTCGGTGTCGTCCACCAGGTCATAGTAATATTCGGTGTCGTCCTGAGCTAGACCAGTGAGAGGGTCGTCTATTTCCTCCATACCCAGCTGGACGTTAGCCAGCTCTTGTTCCAAATCCAGACATCTTTCCTGAAGAGACTTCTTCATGTGTACCTCTGCATCCAGCTTTTTCTGGGCTTTCAGCAAGTCGTTTACTAGTGACCTCATTTGTGATTTTAATACTTCAACTTCCTTTGGAGATTGATTGATCGGACTATGCAATCCCTCTACCGGAGCAGCTGTTTCAGCGGTCTGTTGTTCTACGTTGACGTGAGTCAGCGTACTTTTGGCATCCAAGGGCTGCTCTGTTGCAGTCATCTCAGTCTGTGTTGCCACCTCAGCTCTTCCAATAACCTTTGAGAGCTCCGAACCCCTTTCGTTTGAATATTGAAGTTCATGTTCAAGTTTTTCCCATTTCAGAGTCCTGTCCTTCAGCATATGCAGGAGTTGGCTGACCGTTAACTCCTCTGACATCAGACGTTTTGTGTGCTCCTGCTCCATTTTCTCCATCAGCTGCTTCTGTTGTCTTTCCAGATTCTCCAACTCTATATCAAAGAACTCTTTCGTTGCATTCAACTCTTGCTCAAAACGGCGAAGCATTTGTTCTAATTGCTGTTGTAGTTTGAAATGGAGTTGAGTTCGAGCCCGGTGTCCCTCAGAAATGGGCACATCAGTAGACTTGCCAGACTCAGAATCCACAGTTAAACTATGTTGTTGTTGCTCAGTGGAATTCTGTGCTGAAACTTTGTCTTTTGCACCTGAGTTGGGCTTACCATCATCCGTTCCAGAGTCTGGGCCGACTATCTTCACCGAGTTCTCACTCGTTATTGTTTGTAGGAAATGCCAGTCCATATTCATTTTCCTAATCCACTCCCGTCCTAGTAGTGGAGGACCTCCTTCAGATATCACATATAAGTCCATTATTTGACTGTCTTCGCCCTTGTGGACCACTGCAACCTCTATTTTCCCGATGGGGTACACTCTTTGCCCCGTGTATGTTTCCAATATAATCCCCGTATCCTGTAGGGGAATATGTTGGAATAACTTTCCGTAATCTTTCTTATTTATGACCGTCAATGCCGATCCAGTGTCCAATTCCAGTTTTACTTGGACTCCTTCTATCTGAAGAGTGACCCAAATTGTCTGGAGGTCTGCACCCTTACCAGCGTTGAGTACTCTTAAGCTAGCCAGTTCATTACTGCTAGCGTCTGAATCGGACTCCTGTTCGGTCACCTTGTGTACCTTTGCGTATTTTCCTTGCGGTGACTTCTTGTTGCTGGTCTTCTTCGCTGACCTGCATACTCTAGCTATATGTCCAAGCCTACCACAAGTTCTACATTCTTGGTTTTTAAACCAACACTGGTTCTGATCATGTGTTGTCTTTCCACAACGATAACATTTGCCAGAACTCACACCCAATTTGTGTGCACTGAGCTCCGGTGACCATAGCTGCATTACTGCCGTGCCTCTCGCTGCGGCTTCGTGTGCTGCTGCCATAGTGACCGCCTTCTCAAGCGTCAGCTCATTCTCCTCGAGCAGTCGCTTTTGTGTATCCTGTTTAAATAAACCACACACAAATTTGTCTCGAAGTGCCTCTGTCAGTCCCGTTCCAAACTGGCAATATTTCGCTAATTTATGCAATTCCAGCAAATATTCAGTATTGCTTTCATGCTGTAGCTGCCTTCTGTCGTAAAATTTAAATCGTTCCGCTAGCGTCAGCGGCGTGGGGTTTAGATGATCTTTCAGGACAGTAACAATCTCATCGAACGTCTTATCCGCCGGTTCATCTGGTGATAACAGGTGTTTCAATTGCCCGTATGTCTTCGCACCCATTAAATTTAATAATGTTAGAGCTTTATCTTGGTCACGAATTTTATTGGCCTTACAATAATTTTTTACTCTTTCAACATATATGGCCCAATCTTCGAGGTCACTATCAAAGGTGCTAATATTCCCGTGTTTAGGCATTGTAGATTTGCAATTTCTCAGATTTTATTTTCTTTACTTGTTATCAAAGATGGCGGCTTCCCGCTCTTGCCGTCGTCCTCCGCCCACAAAATGGCGGTTTTCCCGCGCTTGGCGGTCTTCACCCGTCCCCGACGCCGTCTCCCTTCAGCCCCCGAGTGCGGCCCTTATCAGCGGATGCGATCGATGGCCCGGCTGCGCCTCGCACTTGAAAGCGGCCCGGCCCTTATCTGCCGATCGCTATCGCCCTATACCTCTCTCTTCCCCAGTCCTGTCTTCTACTCCGGTTCACAAGCTGATGGAGGCTTCAGGGTCCTAATGCCTGTCACTTCCAGTGGGGTGGTGAGTGGTGAGGTTTGAAACCTCTCTTCAACCGCCGTGGAATAACTGCCGCAGGGTAAGAACCTGACTCGTCGCCAGTGTTAAGTCTGTGAATTATTTAGTTAATTAAAACAGACTAATGAGTAACAATAAAAACAGGTCTTTACTGGTTGGAGGTAGGGACTATACTGAATACAAGATTACTGCACAGTGCTTATATACCGGTGTGTTCACCCCCGGTATTACATCTACAGCAGCCTGAGAAAGTAGTACATCTCTTAAGGTGGAACAGGCTTAAGCTCTCTTAAGGTGGAACAGGTTACATACACAACAACTACCACACCCGTTTTGGCACTAAGGCCCAACGCTGCACGCCACCGTGTACCTTCAATTCCCCCCCCGCACCGGCCCCCGCGATGGCCGTGGGGCAAAAGTGGCCTCTACTGTACGTCACTGACGACAGAACCAACCGCCGATTTCTGTGCGACACAGGGGCCCAGCACAGCATCACCCCTGCCTCCGCCCTCGAAATCCAACGCGGCACACGAGGTATCACGCTGGCTGCCGCCAATGGCTCGGACATCCGCACATATGGCACCCGCATGGTCACGCTCGACCTCGCGGGCCGCCGCTACCGCTGGGAGTTCCTCACCGCCGAGGTCCTCTGCCCACTCATCGGCGCCGACTTCCTACGCGCCCACGGCCTCCTTGTCGACATTCCGAGGCACCGCCTCGTCGACGCCAACACTATGGCCACCATCCCCGGCGCCTTTACCCCAGACCGTTCGGCCGGCCTGATGACCTACTGCCTCGCCAGGGCTGTGGACGACTACTCAGCACTCCTAGCCGAGTTTCCCGCCCTCACCAACCCGACCTTTTCGGCCAAAGCCGCCAAACACGGTGTGGAGCACTATATCCCCACCACCGGCCCTCCGGTTTCTGCCCACGCCCGCAGGCTCAACCTGGCCAAGCTGGAAATCGCGTGGGCCGAGTTCACCACCATGGAACAACTCGGCATCATCCGCCGCTCCAGCAGCCCCTGGACCTCGCCCCTCCACATCGCCCCTAAGCCCGGCGGAGGCTGGCGCCCTTGTGGGGACTACCGCCGCCTTAACGACGCCACCACCCCCGACCGATACCCGGTGCCTCACATCCAGGACTTCTCGGCCCGACTGGCCGGACGAACCGTCTTTTCCAAAGTCGACCTGGTGCGCGGTTACCACCAAGTCCCCGTACACCCCGCGGACATCCCCAAAACGGCTGTCATCACCCCATTCGGCCTGTTCGAGTTCCTGAGGATGCCCTTCGGCCTCAAGAATGCAGCCCAGGCTTTCCAGCGCCTTATGGACTCGGTCCTGCGGGACCTGAACTTCCTATTCGTCTATCTAGACGACATTCTCGTGGCCAGCTCCTCCAAACAGGAACACCTCGAACACCTTCGTGTCCTGTTTGGGCGCCTAGCCCAACACGGGCTCATCCTCAGCCCGGCGAAGTGCCAATTCGGCCTAACCGAGATCGATTTTCTCGGTCACCACATCACCCCTGCTGGGGCCGTCCCCCTGCCCAACAAGGCGCAGGCCGTCCAGCAGTTCCCCCGCCCTACAATCTTCAAGGGCCTCCAGGAGTTCCTCGGGATGGTGAACTTCTACAACAGGTTCATCCCCAGAGCTGCAGCCCTCATGAAGCCCCTATACGACTCCCTCCGAGGTAAATCCAGCAAGATGGCCGTAGCCTGGACCACTGACACGTCAGCCGCCTTCGATGCCACCAAAAACGCGCTCGCCGACGCCACTCTGCTCGCGCACCCAAGGGCCGACGCCCGGGTCGCGCACACGACCGACGCCTCCGACCACGCGGTCGGGGCCGTGTTCGAGCAGTGGGTTAATGGCGCGTGGCAGCCACTTGCCTTCTACAGCCGCCAACAGCGCCCCCCGGAGGTCAAATACTCCACTTTCGACCGCGAGCTTCTCGCGCTCCACCTGTCGGTCCGCCATTTCAGGTTCCTCCTGGAAGGCCGCTCCTTCACCGCGTACGTGGACCACAAGCCACTCACATACGCGATGGCCAAGCACACCGAACCCTGGTCCGCTCGGCAGCAACGCCAGCTCGCGGCCGTGTCCGAGTTTACCACAGACATCCAGCACATCTCCGGTAGAGACAACGTTGTCGCTGACTGCCTTTCCCGTCCCGCCATCTGCGCGAATCACCTCGCGGTCGACTACGCGCAACTAGCAGCGGCCCAACTCACGGACCCAGACCTCCTCTCGGCGGCTACCAGCCTGCCAGGGCTACACCTAGCCAAGGTCGCGCACGGGCCCGAAGCCACGGCAGTTACTTGCGACATCACACTCAGCCAACCCAGGCTGGTCGTCCCTGAAACCTGGCGCCACCGCGTCTTCGACGCGCTCCACGGGCTCTCCCACCCGGGTTCCCGCGCGTCCGTCAAACTTCTCTCCCAGCGTTTCGTCTGGCGCGGCCTCAGCAGAGATGTTCGGACTTGGGCCACCTCCTGCCTCGCCTGCCAACGGGCTAAGGTACAACGGCATACAAAAGCACCCCTGGGAGACTTCGAGGTACCCAGCCGCCGCTTTGACCACGTACACGTCGACATCGTCGGGCCCCTGCCGCCATCGCAAGGCCAGACTTATCTCCTCATGATGGTCGACCGCTACACACGCTGGCCTGAGGCAGTGCCGCTGACCTCCACCACCACAGCCGACATCGCCAGGGCGTTCGTTAACACCTGGGTAGCGAGGTTCGGCGTACCGGCCGACATAACCTCCGACAGAGGCGCCCAGTTCACCTCCGAACTCTGGACGGCCACAGCACGCAACCTCGGTGTGACGCTCCACCGAACCACGGCGTACCACCCGCAGGCCAACGGGCTTTGTGAACGCTTCCACTGGTCACTCAAGGCCTCACTCCGCGCCGGCCTGCAGGACAGTACCTGGACTGACCGCCTACCGTGGGTACTACTAGGCCTACGCACCGCAGTCAAAGAAGACCTCCAGTCCTCGGCAGCGGACTTAGTCTACGGACAACCACTGCGCGTCCCAGGCGAATTCCTTCCGGAGGCTACCACGCCTTGGTCGGCCGACCAGCAGCGGCTCAACTTTTTCTCTTCCGCTCAGCAGTTCGCCCCACTTCCGGTCAACCGACACGGCGAACTCGCACCTCACGTTCCGCCAAATTTACAGCAGGCGCGCTTCGTCTTCGTGCGACACGACGTGCACCATGGACCCCTGCGACCCCCATACGACGGACCGTACGAAGTACTACAAACCGGGGACAAGGTCTTCAAGCTGCGACTCGGCGACAGGGTCGAGACAGTCTCCATCGACCAGCTCAAACCAGCACACACAGAACCAGGGGAACAGGTCCCCGTGGCCCGGCCTCCAACTAGAGGCCGTCCCGCCAGCAAGCCAGCGGCGAACCACCAGGCCCCGCCAACTAGACCGGCGATCACGCAGAGCCACTGCGGCAGAACCATCAGACCACCGTCACGACTCGTCCACTCCTCCTAAGCGGATTCTTGGGGGAGCTCTGTGGCGACACGCCACCACTGGACACAATCCGCTCACGGCGATACGGACAGTTTAAGCAGACGCCCCCAACCGGGGGCCCTTTCCTCCAGCAACTTGTTTCCCACAGGGACAGGCTGCCGGGAGCACTTCCTGTCTGGGGAGTATTTAAGTCAGGCGCGGGCTCTTCCAGTTCCTGTTGTGCCATGAGGCTGAAATAAAAAGCTGTTCTGTTTACTAGCTCTGGTCTCGACTCCCACGTTTGCCGCGGTATCTCAACAGTCTATAAGAGTATTCTCTGCATTGTAGTTCCTGCACCTAAGTCCAGTGTCTAGAACCTAAGGGGTGAGTGGGTCGAACCACTCAAGGTTTTACTGTGCAAAAGAGAGAGAAGCCTCTGGCGAGAGAAACCTCCGCGACCTCGGAGAGAGAAAACCCCGTACAAACCCAAGCTGTCTCAAACCCGCCCCTGTGGAACTGGGTGAGGCTGTGACCTGTCTTAAACACAATCGCCCAGAAATTTGGCTCTCCCCGGGTGAGTACGCATGGGGTACTCACCCGTAGGCTGAATTGAATTGCCGGTTTCCTGCATGCACTGCGTATGCGCGGGAAACCGGCACTTCCGATCCTCTGAACGAAGAGGTTCAGAGGTCAAACACGCGCGCAGGGGAGGCTGCGCGTGCGCTTTGAACTTAGTTTTTTTTTACAGGTTTTCCCGGGAGGGTAAGCCTGCAGGATTTACACATTTAAAAAGCAGGCGTAAAGCCTGCTTTTTGCAAGGTAAGTGGTCAATTAATTAAAATTAAAACATTTTTTCCCACAGGTTTATTATTTTTAAATACTTTAAAGCAAGGTAAGTTTATTTTTAGCCCCGTTATAACATAAAATTATTTTTTTCAAAAATTTAAATTATTGTTTAAAATAGTTATTTAATGTAATTTATAGTTTATTTTAAAAGTGTGATTTAAAAAAAATGTATTTGAAGGTTTACTGCTATTATGGGCCCGTAGTCTTTATAAGTTTTGACAGGTCTACCTGTCAATCTTATGAATGGGCTTTTCCCTCCTCCGATTGGCTGCCCATGGCTCATGTGATCCCAGGGGACGCATCGCACTAACTACACCCCTGGGACACGCAAGCACAGCGCGCCGGCAGCTGGGCCAGGCCCCGGAGCGGAATTCCACGGGGCCCTACAGCTCAACTGCCGGCGTGCAAGGTAAGTGCAGGTCGGGGGCTTACACCCGCGGGAAGCCCCCGACCCGAATTTCTGGGTCATTATTCTTTAGAAAATCACCTGGGCACCGCCTCCCCGCCTTCATTGGAACAAGTGAAAATATTCAGGGTTACTGTGACCTTGTTAACTACAGGGAGGGCAGTAGTTACCCAGGACACCCTGAAGTTGTCTGACACCCTTTGACATTCTTCAGTAATTGCTGAAGGGCGCCTCAGCCTCTGGAGACATTGCTGCTCTGGAAGGTCCAGGTGCAATACTCTGGCTCGAGATGATGCATTGAAACCCATTGCTGTGGGGCCTCAGCTTCTGTCTGTGCTGCTGCTCCTGGTGCCAGCTCAGGGCACAGTTTGAAGCCAAAATGTGTACAGAACACAGATCGAATGTGGTTCCGTTTATCTGAATCTGCCCACCAATTCAATTCACTACTGTTTTCCCGACCTGTGTTGGAAATCTGCTGCCAACATTTTAAATCTCTCTTTTGGAGCTGGGAATCTCTGTCCACACTGCCATGCACATCTGGGCATCATTCGACTATCAGCAAAATTACTGACTCCCAGAAACTTGCCCCCTCTGGGAGGAATAAACAATGTTCAATAATAGGGCAACAGATATGTACACTACTAGATATTATTGGAGGCAGGCAGTCTTACGTATTGTACAGGTAGTATGAAATAATTTGCTGGTTGAAATGAAGGCAGTGTTTAAGCAGAATGGTGGTACTTTCTGGGATAGGTATTGTGATGTGAGGTATATCTGTTACAATTGCATATTGAATTATCATTGGCCCGCAGGCATCTGTAAGGAATACCTATTATATTCACATGTGATCACATGCTGAGTTGTCATTGGCCTTCAGGCATCTGTAAGGACTACTATTGTTTTGAAGACCCAGGCTAGGGGTCCTAATGCCAGGCTTTCCCCACTGTGCTGCTATGAATAAGATCAGACCTAATGCTTAATAAAAGAGTTAAACTGTAATACTCCGTTGTCCTGCAATTTATTATTTTTGTACAAAGTGTGCAAAACAAGACATGGTGTCAGAAGTGGGATTGAAAATGGACATTGTTGGAGCTCCCTTGCCTCAAATCGATTGGGGATCTTTGAACTTACCTGTAGAATGGCGCAAGTTCAAGCAACACGTGGAGTTGATGTTCTCGGGTCCGCTGAAAAGCAACGGGGAGGAAGAAAGATGCAGCTACCTACTCCTGTGGATCGGAGAAAAAGGGAGAGACATTTTTAACACATGGTCTCTCACCGCGGATGAAGCAAAGGTACTGAAAAGTTATTTTGACTGTTTTGAATCATATGTGATGCCCAAGACAAATACGATATTCGCTAGGTACAAGTTTCAGGAGAAAGTACAAGGAGCTAGTGAGTCATGTGAACAGTTCGTGACTGAGTTAAAACTGCTGGTAAAAGACTGTGAATATGCAGATAAAGATGAGATGGTCAGAGACCGCATCGTGTTTGGAATACATTCAGCTAAAGTGAGAGAGAAACTTTTGAATGTTGGGTCCGGGCTAACGCTGGACAAAGCTATGGACATAGCTAGATCGCACGAGATAGCCCAAGCACAGTTGCAAACCATAACCGGCACCATGAGCAGCTCGTGGGAACAGACAGTGCACGCAGTTAATAGACACACACCAAAGAACACCGCCCAGAGAGCGTGTTTCAGAACAGAAAGAACAGAGAGAGTTCTAAAAATGAGCGACACAGACATAAAACGCTTCAAAAACTGTGGATATTGTGGAAACAAGGTGCATGGGGAAAAGGAGCATTGCCCTGCCAAAGGAAGGCAATGTGCTAAATGTGGTAAACTGAACCACTTTGCTACAGTTTGCAGGACTGTTTTTGGAGTAGCAGTACACACAGTGAGTGACAGCCAAATGCCAGATAAAGAGCCAAATGCAGAGGAATTGTTTATTGATTCTGTGTCACAGAAAAAACAGATTTCAGAGACTGAGCAAGCCTTTGCAGATATTGAGATAGGAAAACAGGGCAAAGAGCTTAAGTTTAAACTAGACACTGGAGCTCAGGTTAATGTAATTCCTCTGAGTGAGTATCATAGCTTGAAGGATGAGTGTGAGCTACAGCCCACCTTATGCAGACTGACCAGCTATGGGGGTGAGCAGCTCATTGTAAAAGGCACATGCGTGATGAAATGCAAGTACAAAGAAAGTGACACGATGTTGTACTTTTACATTGTTGACACTCAAGCACCTCCAGTGCTAGGTCTAAAGGCATGTTTAGACATGGACCTCGTCAAGCTAGTGCTATCATTGACAGCACCAGTTGAGAAGCAGACAGTCATGGAGGAGTTTGCTGATGTTTTCAAAGGAATCGGACTATACCCAGGTGAATGCACTATCCACCTTGACCCAGCAGCAACCCCTGTGGTTTGCCCACTGAGAAGGATACCCCTTGCTCTACGTAGTCGCCTGAAGGAGGAGCTGCAGAGCATGGAGAATACAGAAATCATCATCCGGGAAACAGAACCGACAGAGTGGGTCAACGCGTTAGTAGTGGTTGAGAAACCACGTACAGGCAAGCTCAGAGTCTGTCTCGACCCCAGAGATTTGAACAAGGCTATCAAATGCCCTCACTACCCTCTACCAACGCTAGATGACATCACACCCAAGCTAGTGGGAGCACGTTGCTTCAGCGTAATGGACGCACGATCAGTATACTGGACTACCAAGCTCACGGAAGAGTCACCTAAGCTAACAACGTTCAACACACCATTTAGACGCTACCGATTTCTGCGTTTACCATTTGGTCTTATCTCAGCTCAGGATGAATTCCAGCGGAAGATCGACGAAACCTATGAAGGCCTCGACAGAGTAGTCGCAATCGTAGACAACATCCTCATCTATAGCAGGAATAGAGAGGAACATGACAGGAACCTCCGTGCGGTGCTACAAAGATCACGGGAGAAAAGTATCCGGCTCAACCCCGAGCAAAGCATAATTGGATCCACCGAGATCAGCTTTTCGGGCATCGCCTCTCAACTGATGGCATTAAGCCGGATCCAGAGAAAATCTCCGCCATCAAGAAGATGGAGCCGCCGAAGAACCGCCAGAGCTAGAGACAGTACTAGGCATGGTTAACTACTTAGCCAAGTTTGCCCCGAGCCGCTCCAAAATCAACGCACCCATGCGTCAGTTGCTCAAACAATCCAATGAGTTCCTGTGGGACAAACAACATGACACAGCATTTCAGAAAATGAAAGACCTAATCACCAGAGAACCAGGACCAGTTCTTGCCTACTTCGACCCCAACAAAGAGCTCAGACTACAAGTGGACGCGTCAAAGTACGGACTAGGCGCAGTATTACTGCAAGAAGGAAAGCCCATCGGCTACGCTTCCAGATCTCTCACAGACAGTGAAATCAACTATGCTCAAATCGAGAAAGAGCTATATGCAATTCTGTTTGGATGTAAGCGTTTCCACCAGTACGTCTATGGCCGACAAGTCATTGTGGAATCCGACCACAAGCCCCTCGAGTCAATCATGAGGAAACCATTAGCCGCAGCCCTACCAAGGCTACATAGAATGATCTTTCAGCTACAGAAGTACAACGTCACGATCATTCACCGTCCAGGCAAAGACATTCCTGTTGCAGACACGCTCTCCAGAAAGTCTCTTAGCTACCAGGACAGCAGCCTCAGTGAAGGCACATGGTGTACAACAGCTTACCTGTGAGTGACTCAAAACTGAAGGAGATCCGAGCAGGAACAGAGAAAGATGCACAACTCACACTGCTGAGCAAAGTCATACATGAAGGATGGCCTGAGGAAAGGAGGAAATGCCCTCAGAGCATATCTGAATTCTGGAACCACAGAGACGAACTGTCACAAATCAACAAAATCGTCTTCAAAGGGGAGAAAATCATCATTCCTACCAGTCTCAGAGAAGAGATGTTGACAAAAATTCATGCTGGACATATGAGCATGGAAAAATGCAAACAAAGAGCACATGACATTATGTTTTGGCCTGGAATGTGCAAACACATTGAGGACATTGTCGGAAAATGTTCCATTTGTCTAGAACGCCACCCATCAAATGTCAAAGAGCCCATGATACCTCACCATATCCCAGACAGGCCCTGGCAGGACGCGGCAACGGATCTGTTCACATGGAACAACGAGGACTACATAGTGACTGTTGATTACTACAGCAGGTTTTTTGAACTGGACAAGCTTCACAGCACCTCATCTGCAGCTGTGATCCACAAGCTAAAGGCAGACTTTGCCAGGCATGGCATGGTAGAGACTTTAGTCTCAGACAATGGCCCCCAATACAAATCAAAAGAGTTCGAGTCGTTTGCCAAGGCATGGGATTTCACACATGTCACATCAAGCCCACATTACCCTCAAAGTAATGGCCTTGCTGAAAAAACTGTCCAGATTGCAAAAACACTCATGGACTAAGCCAAAGCGGATAAAAGAGACCCCTACATCAGTCTCCTTGAGTACCGCAACACTCCGGTTGACAACTTCAAGTCACCAGCACAGCTGCTGATGAGCCGCAGACTTTGCTCAATCCTTCCAAGCACCAACCAGCAGCTGCAGCCAGAGTTCGTCAGCTGCAAGCAAGTGCATGCAAAACGTGTACAGAGACAGCAACACCAAAAGAGATACTATGACAGGTCAGCTAGACTACTGCTGCCGCTGCACAATGGAGAATCCGTCAGAATCCAGGAGCATGACTACTGGAAGCCAGCAGTCGTCATCCAGCCAGCTGACACTGAGTGATCGTATCACGTCCGCACCCCAGAAGGACAGGTGCACCGCCGCAACCGCAGGCACCTCCTGAACACCAAGGAACAACACTGTCATTCCGACGAGAGGATCAGTTCGACAGAGTGTGATGGACAGAGCAATACACAAAACATATCATACTTACCTGAACCTAAACCTGAACCTGAATTGTTGACCGATTCAGGAGCATGCTCAGTTTCATACCACACAAGGTCAGGACGAGAGGTCAAGACTAGAGTTATCCTTGACTTGTGAACTGTCAAAGGGTGTAGGCGGATCGCTGCCCTAAAAAAAACTGTATATCGTTATTGAAAGTTGAGATATTTTCAGTGCTAGTTAAATGTTGAGTTTACTTATATGTTTATGCTACCGAGAACATTATGTAGAAGAAAGGTTTAAAAGTAATGCATAACATTTTTCTTTTAAAAGAAAGGGAATGTAACATTTGCATATTGAATTATCATTGGCCCGCAGGCATCTGTAAGGAATACCTATTATATTCACGTGATTGTAGTGTATGTGCCTTTAAGAGCCCCATGTGTACTGTAATGCCGGTAATGGCCACTCGGGCTATATAAGCCTGAGTATTGTGTTGTATCCGTTAGTTCCCCTCCAGACTTTGTTTAGTAAACACCTATCAAACCAACTCCTGTCTTCAGTGTCTCTATCAACACACAGACACAACAGTGGCGACGAAGTGGAAACGGACTTACCTACAATTCGGCAGCACCTCAAGGACATCGATTCCTCTGGCGTCCAGAAGAATCAAGAAGTGAAAGAAGCTGTTGTTTCACCAGCTGGCCAAGCTGGTGGCAGGTACTGCGGTAATCCTTCCTGGGCGTCAGGCTGGGGCTCCAGCGGCTCGCTCTACAGCTGGGCCAAGCAGCGAAAGCGGAGGCAAGCAGTAACAGACGGGGAGGGAGCACTCGGGAGACGGCCGCGGCTGCAAGCAGGTCGGCATTCAGACCTAGAGAGAGAGTCTGGCGGGAACGAGTCTCCAACTGTAAATAAATAAATAAATAAAAAAGAACGGAAGCCGCGGGAAACAGCGTTGTCATCGGCAGCAGCGGCGGGAAAGCGCGGGAAGTGCCATATCTTTTCTGCAGAAAAGAAAGAAAAGTGCGGGAAGCGCCATATCTTTTCTAAGATGCCTAATTCTGGCAATATTGATGCTTTTGATAACGAGATAGAGGATTGGACCACATATGTGGAAAGAGTGGAGGTATATTGCACCGCAAATGGAATAGAAGATGAAAAAAAAGCTTCAGTACTTCTAAATCTAATGGGCGCAAAGACATACAAGCTGCTACGAAACTTAATCACTCCAGCCGAACCGATGGACAAGAATTTTAAGGAGATTGTTGATACCCTACACTGCCAATTCGAGGCAGGACTGGCAGATTCTCTAAGAGACAAATTCGTCTGCGGTCTCCTAAGTGTAGGAACACAAAAAAGGCTATTTTCTGAGAAAGATTTAACACTGGACAAGGCTTTCAGCGCAAGAGGAGCTGCAGAGATACAGCAAAAGCCACAGGACTTCGGCACCCATGAAATGACACGGGGTTTCGAGAGATGTTATTGCTGCGGCAGATCCACCCATGACCAGAGGGACTGCTGGTTCAAGGACAAAGCATGCAGGCAATGCAGAAAGATGGGACACATTACACGTGTATGCCGATCTGGAAACAAAAAATCCACTAACAGGACAAAAATCAATAAGGAAAAGCACAGAAAGGTACAAATGATGACGGACAGTAGCTCCGAAGACCAGAAGAGCGATAGCGACTCCGGGAACAAGAGACTAAGCTCTCTCAAATTACATAATGTAATTGCCAAAGAAGATTACCAGACCATTTGGGTTACCCTCACAATAGCAGGGTCCCCAGTTAAAATGGAGCTAGATACAGGATCAGCTCTGACCGTCATAAATCGATGGGATTACGAGCGGCTATTTCCGCATATACCTTTAAAAGACACATCCATTATCTTGAAAACATATACGGGGCAGAAAGTATACCCCAAAGGAAAAATAAGGGTGCCTGTTGTATACAACGGCAAGGAAATACAGAAGTTGTATTTATACGTTCTACAAGATGGTGGTCCACCGCTGTTGGGACATGAATGGATCAGGAAAATACGTTTAGACTGGCACTCCATTCAGGCACTGACGGTGACCAGTAAGGAAAAAAATGATGATGATGTCATACCTGAACGATTAAAAGACATCTTGGCCAACGCCAAAGAAGTGTTTCAAGAGAAACTAGGAACCTTGAAAGGCATCACCGCCTCAATAAAAGTGGAAGATGCAGCAATTCCCAAGTTTTTTAAGGCAAGACCGGTGCCATACGCAATTCGTCCAGCAGTCGAGGCAGAGCTGGAGAATTTGGAAAAGGCAGGCGTATTATCTAAAATAGATTGGAGCGAGTGGGCAACACCCATCGTCCCAGTCATGAAGAAAGCATTGAAGAATGATAAATCTGAAGAACAGAGAAAAATTCGCATCTGTGGAGACTTCAAGGTGACTGTAAACCCGGTCCTTCACACGGTACAGTATCCTCTTCCGAGGATAGAAGATATTTTCGCCTCACTATCCGGAGGGAAACGTTTCACCAAAATTGACTTGGCACAGGCATATCTACAGATGGAGGTTGAAGAGGCCTCTAAAAAATATCTCATGATAAATACACACAAAGGTCTGTACCAGTACAATCGACTGGTTTTCGGAGTAGCATCCGCTCCAGCTATCTGGCAAAGAGCTATGGAGCAAGTCCTCCAAGGGATTCCGGGGACTCAATGCTACCTAGACGACATCCTTGTAACAGGAGAAAACGACAACTAGCACCTTGCCAATTTGGAGCAGGTGCTCACTAGGCTGAGAGAACGGGGCCTACGAGCAAATCGCCCCAAGTGCGAATTTTTCCAAAATCAAATATCATATTGTGGCCACATAATTAATAAGGAAGGGTTGCATAAGTCACCTGAAAAAATTGAAGCGGTCATAAAAGCCCCAGCACCTGAAAATGTTTCACAATTAAGGTCGTTCCTGGGATTAATAAATTACTATCATAAATTTTTACCGAACTTATCAACTCTTCTACACCCTCTTAATGAACTGCTACAAACAGGAGTCATTTGGAAATGGAGTGAAGACTGTAAACGTGCCTTCCATAAATGCAAAGACTTAATCACGTCCAAAGAAGTTTTGGCTCATTACAACCCATCACTGCCAATCAGACTGGCGTGCGATGCATCCCCTTACGGCATAGGAGCAGTATTATCGCATAAATTCCCTGATGGCTCGGAACGGCCGATAGCTTTTGCGTCACGCTCATTGAACTCAGCTGAGCGTAACTATGCCCAAATCGACAGGGAAGCACTCAGCCTGGTATGGGGAGTGAAGAAATTCAACCATTACCTACACGGACAAAAATTTACCTTGTTGACTGACCATCAACCCCTCATCTCCATATTCAACCCTAAAAAGGGTGTTCCCATTATGACAGCGCAAAGGCTACAGAGGTGGTCCCTTTTTCTAGGGGCACACCAATACAACATAGAATACAAAGGATCAAAACAGCATGGGAATGCTGACGGTTTATCACGCCTACCGTTGCCAATGGTAGAAGAGGCACCTACAGTAGACCCAATGGAGATGTTCCACTCAACCACAGTGGAATGTCTACCAGTAACAAATTCTGCCATTGAAAAGGAAATGAGAAATGACCCGACTCTCTCACGAGTCTACGACTTAACGGTGAAGGGATGGCCAGCACATGGCGAACCACTGTTGCCAGCATTCTCGCAAAGCAGAGAACAGCTGTCAGTGTGCCGAGGAACCTTGATGTGTGGATCCAGAGTGGTGATTCCACCCAAACTCCAGGATAAAGTGCTAAAGGAGCTTCACGAGGGGCATCTGGGTGGAGTGAAAATGAAGAACCTAGCCAGAGCGTTTGTATGGTGGCCAGGTATTGATGGAGACATCGAAGAAATGACCAAGAGCTGCCTAGGATGCCAGAAGGTCCAAAACGCTCCACCCCAAGCCCCTCTACATCCATGGGAGTGGCCCTCATCTCCCTGGCAAAGGGTACACATCGACTTTACTGGTCCATTTATGGATTCAATGTTCTTAATCGCGGTTGATGCACACTCCAAGTGGCCGGAGGTAATCAAGATGTCCTCCACCACCACGGAAAAAACCATCACAGTATTAAGGACCATATTTGCCAGGAATGGGCTGCCGGAACAGATCTGTTCTGATAATGGACAGCAATTTGTGTCCGAAGAATTCAGGAAGTTCTTAAAAAACAATGGGGTTAAGCACTACACGTCCGCCCCATACCATCCCGCCACCAATGGATTGGCTGAAAGGTTTGTCCAGACCTTCAAGAAGGCCATAAAGGCCATGGGTAATGAAGACATAAAACTTCAGCACAAGGTGGATAACTTCTTGTTCACATACAGGAATGCAACACATATGGTTACAAACCAAACTCCCGCCATGATGTTCTTCAATAGAAGCCTAAGATGCCGGCTGGATTTGATCAAGCCCAACATCAGAAGGGACGTGGAGAACCGGCAATTTCAAGGCATGAATGAAAGGCCAACTAGAACCTTCCAGATAGGTCAACAAGTTTTGGCCCGGGACTACCGTACCGAGAAATGGCAGCCTGGAACTATCTGCACACGACTAGGACCGCTGATGTATACCGTGGACATTGGAGAAAGCATAATAAGGCGCCATGCTGACCAAATCATAGGGTCATCTGAAAAGGGACAACCTACACCACAACTCTATACGCCTAACGATGAAGTAGAGATACCTATATCTACCTCCGATCCGGTGATACTGGAACCCGATGAACCCGACACTGGCATTCAAGCCGAATCAGCCTTGCCAAAAGAACCTACTACACCACCAGAAACTACTACACCACCGAGGCGTTATCCGGACCGAGTCAGGAAGCCTCCAGAGAGACTGACTTATAATTAATTAACTGCAGCAATGTATAGATTATTTTTCTTGTAACATGTAATTAATAATTACTTAAAATATTATGTACTGGTTAGCTAAAAGGGGAGGAATTGTAGTGTATGTGCCTTTAAGAGCCCCATGTGTACTGTAATGCTGGTAATGGCCACTCGGGCTATATAAGCCTGAGTATTGTGTTGTATCCGTTAGTTCCCCTCCAGACTTTGTTTAGTAAACACCTATCAAACCAACTCCTGTCTTCAGTGTCTCTATCAACACACAGACACAACAGTGATCACATGCTGAGTTGTCATTGGCCTGCAGGCATCTGCAAGGACTACTATTGTTTTGAAGACCCAGGCTAGGGGTCCTAATGCCAGGCTTTCCCCACTGTGCTGCTATGAGTAAGATCAGACTTAATGCTTAATAAAAGAGTTAAACTTTAATACTCCGTTGTCCTGCAATTTATTATTTTTGTACAAAGTGTGCAAAACAAGGCAATATCCTGTCACAGTTTATTATCCCAAACAGTCACTAGTTAGATTAGAGACTGTTGTTAATGACAGGAAGTTCTGTCCCGGTCACATCAGCTCAGTCAGGAAGGTTGGCCTCTGATTGTATCATTGCTCAGGTATTAGATTGACCATTATTAATTCCGGTGGCTAATCAATCGATCTGGTATTCTGCAGCTCAATCAGTTCATTCTGCTCAGACACCGATTAAGATCGCTTTGCCTGAATTGTTTGTGCCTGTTTCCCTTCCATTTTTTGAGCCATTTTCTGGCAAGTTGATGAATGGAAGAAGGAGAAGGTCAGTGGAGAGCTTGTGACATTTCCAGTGAAGAAGGTACAGTAACGGGGAGTTCTGTTTGACCCTGGCCAATACTGCGTTGTGTAAAGGAGGTCACCAGTTCAGTTGGTAGGGTGCAGAGCTCACTAACGTGGTGAGCAGTCCTTGGTGCTAAGAATGAGAGTGAAATCTGGAATGACAGAGAACTGTCATGGGCATTGACTGCCGATCAGTTGGACTTTTTTTTTAAAACTCACCCAAATCAACTTTTCATGCACCAGAATAACAATGTGAACATTAACTGGAGCAATGGCTGAGATGCATGACTGGCTATTCAACAATGGAGGCCATCACAGCCTTGCCCAAACCCACCCTCGTCAGATAGCCATGTACTTGTTCTTGCTGCAGTGATTGAGGGCAGGATCTTTGTTGACTGCAGTGTCCCTACCACCTCCTTGGCTAAGAGCAGCTGATGAAGCTGGAGCTCTCGGAACAATACCAGAAATGTTGAGGACAGAAAAGGCAAATGGGTGATCGAATCTCACCCTCCTCACTACCCAACATCCCCACTTCAACATCCAATTGCATTTTAAACAACCCTAACTTGTCTCTCCCACCACATCTGTCAGAATTTCCAAACTTTTCTCAATCTTTGAGTAAAGACGTTTTCCCTGATTTTAGTTGAAATGTTATTGAAATATTAGTCCTGTTCCCACTTTCCTGGTTTACTGTGAATACTATGCTGTGCTTCTCTATCAATCCCATTTAATATTGTTTGTACATCGATAAGGTCTCCCCCTAACCTGCTTCTTTCATAAATGCAGAATATGACCCTATCTAACTGTCCCTTATATACTGGGGACAGTCTGCTCGCTCTCCGCACCCTCCCCGGTGTAGGTATGTCCTGTTTCAGGCCGGGTGTCCAGGGTTGAACAAGTGCTGTGGGTGTGGTGTGTTACTGAAATAGTGACGCATCATAATTACTGATATATCCACACTCACTGCGATACATCTTTCAAGGCCCAAAGTAATGGATGTATCAGAACTAACTGGGTATCTCTCGACCCACTATTGTGAGGTGGT
>NC_140994.1:98615381-98633196 GCF_052327205.1 Somniosus microcephalus
GCAAACAGTGGACAACCATCAACTGCCTCAGAACCGGTTATGGTAGATGTTGCCACCTTCGCCATAGATGGAAGATGAAAGCATCCCCATCATGCAACTGTGGAGCTCCTAATCAGACCCTGGATCACATCATTGAGCACTGCCCTCAGAGGAAATTCGCAGGCAGCCCACAAGATATCCATGCTGTTACATCGGAAGCTTTGGCCTGGATATCTGACTGAGAGATTGACATTTGACTTGCTTTGCTACTACCATAGAGAAGAAGAAGAAGAAGTGGTTGAGAGCCATGATGTGGGTAAATAATGTGATAGGATATTTAAGGTATGGAGTGAGTGATCTTTCAGACTTTTTAAAGGAGTTTTTATTCAGTTTGAATCAACCACACACACATCCTCCTCCCAAAAGGGTGAATTTTCCGTGACCTTTTTAAAAACAAGGATTAGACTGTGCTTTTCACTAAACTTATCGACAGGAGTATCTTCACCCTTAAGGTGTCCTTTGATCTGACGATAAACAAATGTTATTGGCAGAGCAAAATTTCGGGTATTCAGTAGGAGTTAATTGTTGATCCATTGTGAATGTCTGGAATGTTGTCTATTGAGTAATTCTCCACAAATGACTGTATAAGACGCTGACTGGATCCACAAGCATCACTCACACATGGATTACTTGGATATTGTTGTTTGAGCATTAATATTTCCGGATATTGACCACTTACCTCCACTTCCGTAATATCGCCCGTCTCTGCCCCTGCCTCAGCCCAGCTGCTGCTGAAACTCTCATCCATGCCTTTGTTAACCTCTAGACTTGAGTATTCCAATGCATTCCTGGATGGCTTCCATAAACTTAAGCTCATCCAAAACAATAAGCAATCCACCGACACCTAGGTGGGCAACTGCCGAAGATTCAGCACCAGATCAGATGTAATCCTCCAAACTGGGGAAAAAGGCAATGTAATTAGAGCAATACCTGATTTCTGCGAGCGCTCCGTTACCTTAAATGGCAGAAGCTACCAAAATCAAAATCACCCAAGAGAAATCATGGTGCAGTGGGGATAGTGGAGGAAAGTCTAATCAAAAAGGACAGGGGGGAGATGGGTGAACAGGACTTGGTGTGAGTTAGGACTCGGGCAGCAGAGTTTTGGATGAGCTCCAGTTTACTGAGGGTGGAAGATGGGAGACCGGCCAGGAGAACGTTAGAATAATCGAGTCTGGAGGTAACAAAAGCATGGATGAAGGTTTTCGCAGCAGATGAGCTGAGGTAGGGGTGGAGAAGATCTAACCTCTCATCAAACTCAGAAATCTCACCTAGGTGGGGGAGACCCTCTATTGCTGAAGTATCTTGGAGTTTGTTCACTACAAAGGCCTAAAGTGTGAGCTCAGAGAGTGCATTGCAGGCCTGTCTGTGGAGTATCACAGGCAGCGGGAGTCAGAGCAGGGCCCCTGACTGATTTCCCCTTCCAGCTTTGTGGTGCAGGCCCAGCTACTATTTAAGCTGAGAGTGATAAACACAGCTCAGGTTGGACCGGAGACCTTGGGGTTAGCACCACATTGCGCAGTTCAATAACCCACACAGCCCCTGCGGACCCGTGCCAGGCTTATTCTTAATTAAAAAGCTGCCACTTAGATCTCCAGGATGAGACACTAAGTAGGTGCTGTAGTGATCAACAACATGTCATTCTGCGGTGGACACTAGGTGGAGCAGTAGAGCTGTATATAGCTGTATGTATAAGACTACACTGCCCAGCTATATATTATATTAAGACTACATTACCCATGAGGCTAGGCTACCCACAAGGCAGCAGTCAAGATGGAAGCCTCTACAAGATGCTGTACAAGTCCACATGTGCTCAATAAAAGTAACTAGCAAAAGCTAGCTATGTTCATAATAAGAATGTCTATTTATTAATGAACATAACATGGTACCAGGGTGGTGAAGATCTGCTGAAAATTGTGAAAAGCGACATGGAGAATTTGAAGCCACCAGAGCGTTTGAATCTCACAGAAAAAATCGACTACAATTGGCAGACTTTTAAACAACAATTCGAACTCTACATTGCAGCCATCGGATTCGGTACGAAGCCAGACGCAAGGAAGATAGCGTTGCTGCTTACGGTTGCAGGCCCACAGGCGATAGAGGTATTTAATACATTTGTATTTAATCCAGCGGAGAACAGAGACAAATTAGACGATGTGCTACAGAAATTTGATGCACATTGTTCTCCCAAAAAGAATGAGACGTATGAAAGATACATCTTCCGTTCTCGGACACAGCAACAAAATGAGACTTTTGATAGCTTTATAACTGATCTGAAACTGAAAGCACAGACATGTAATTTCTCTGAGCTCAAAGTATCCATGATTCATGACCAGATTGTGTTTGGTATTCATGATAAAAAAGTCAGGGAACGTCTGTTGAGAGAAACCGAACTAAATTTGGAAAATGCGGTGAAAATATGCCAAGCCAGTGAGCTAGCTCGAAAGCACGCGAAGACTTTCAGTGAAATCAATAATGATGCGATTGTAATGAGTGATAATGCTGCTGTCGGTGCTGTGTCCTACAAGGGGAAGAAACGTGGGCAGAACAGAAATGAAAAGCAATCGGAGGATGAAATTTTTAATTGTAAATGCTGTGGTTACAAACACCAGTCAAGACAATGCCCAGCGTTTGGAAAAATGTGCACAAAGTGTAATGGAAAGAATCACTTTGCCAAACAATGCTTTTCAAAAGTAAAAACAACGAAAGGGCAACAAGTTAATGTGATTGAGGACACTGATTTAAGTGAGACATTTTTTGTAGGAATGGTGTCATGTGACGATATCAAAAAGGATACAGAAAATGTGCAGCCCTCAGAAATGGACAATGCTGAACATAAAGTTAATGCAGTAAAAGAGGACAAATGGATGATCCCACTGCAGATAAATGGAGCATTAGTTACATTGAAACTGGACACTGGGGCAAAAGCAAACTTAATCAGTATGAGTGACATAAAAAATATGAAAGAAAAACCCAAAATACAGAAAAAGTCAGTACTACTGAAGGACTATAATGGACAGAAAATAGATAGATTAGGTGTATGCAGACTCAAAGTGACAGTCAAAGACAAAGTGCATCATCTCATGTTTTCTGTTGTGGCTGAAAGACTTGATTCGATACTAGGTGACAAAGCTTGTGAAGACTTAGAACTGGTCAAGAGAGTCTACCGTATAAACTGTGCCATAAGCAGACCAGATGACTCAGGTGATGAAGCAGAGAGCCCATCAAGGATGAAAAGGCCAAAGGGTATCCATGTCTTCAAAAAGCCTAGTTTCTCCAAGAAGAAAGAAAAAGACTTTACGGTCAAAGAGAAGCCAAAGGGAGAAAAGCACAAAGAGGAAAAACACAAGGAGAAAAAGTCCAAAGATATAACTGCAGCAGATGTTGTTAAGCAGTGGAAAGAGAAAAAGAAAAAGAAGAAGCCTGCACCAGAGCAGGAAGCAGTTCGGGTGGATACTCCTTCTTCCCTCAGGCCAATCTTTGGTGTTCCATTAGCCGAGGCTGCTGAGAGGACTATGCTGTATGATGGGATCCAGCTGCCAGCAGTTTTTCGAGAGTGCATTAGTGATGTAGTGATCAATAACATGTCATTCTGTGGTGGACACTAGGTGGAGCAGTAGAGCTGTATATAGCTGTATGTATAAGACTACATTACCCAGCTATATATTATATTAAGACTACATTACCCATGAGGCTAGGCTACCCACAAGGCAGCAGTCAAGATGGAAGCCTCTACCAGATGCTGTACAAGTCCACATGTGCTCAATAAAAGTAACTAGCAAAAGCTAGCTGTGTTCATAATAAGAATGTCTATTTATTAATGAGCATAACAGGTGCCACTTCTGCGTGATGTGATTTGCCAACTTGACACAAAACCCATCAAGCACCCTTCTCAAAGGTTGGCCAACCATCCCAGAATGGCTGGGACTCACATGGATTAGAGGTGTGGTCGCCCGGGCCCTGCAGCTGGCAACCCTTTTATTTTTATATTAGTCCCTGGGGTGTGGGCGTCGCTGGCGAAGCCAGCATTTTATTGTCCATCCCTAGTTGCCCTTGAGAAGGTGGTGGTGAGCCACTTTCTTGAACCGCTGCAGTCCGTGTGATGAAGGTACTCCCACACTGCTGTTAGGGAGGGAGTTCCAGGATTTTGACCCAGCAATGATGAAGGATCGACGATATGCTTCCAAGTCAGGATGGTGTGTGACTTGGAGGGGAACTTGGAGGTGGCGGTGTTCCCATGCGCCTGCTGCCCTTGTCCTTCTAAGTGATAGAGGTCGCGGGTTTGGGAGGTGCTGCCGAAGAAGCCTTGACGAGTTGCTGCATTGTATCCTGTAGATGGTACACACTGCAGCCACGGTACACCGGTGGTGGAGGAGTGAGTATTCATGGTGGTGAATGGGATGCCAATCAAGCGGGCTGCTTTGTCCTGGATGGTGTCGAGCTTCTTGAATGTTGTTGGAGCTGCACTCATCCAGGCAAGTGGAGAGTATTCCATCACACTCCTGACTTGTGCCTTGTAGATGGTGGAAAGGCTTTGGGGAGTCAGGAGTTAAGACACTCGCCGCAGAATACCCAACCTCTGAACTGCTCTTGTTGCCACAGTATTTATGTGGCTGGTCCAATTAGGTTTCTGGTCAATGGTGACCCCCAGGATATTGATGGTGGGGGATTCGATGATGGTAATGCCATTGAATGTCAAGGGGCGGTGATTAGACGCTCGTTTGTTGGAGATAGTCATTGCCTGGCACTTGCGTGGCGTGAATGTTACCTGCCACTTATCAGCCCAAGCCTGAATGTCATCCAGGTCTTGCTGCATGCGGCCATGAACTGCTTCATTATCTGAGGAGTTGCGAATGGCACTGAACATTGTGCAGCATCCCCACTTCTAACCTTATGATGGAAGGAAGGTCATTGATGAAGCAGCTGAAGATGGTTGGGCCTAGGGCACTGCCCTGAAGAACTCCTGCAGCGATGTCCTGGGGCTGTGATGATTGACCTCCAACCACCACAACCATCTTCCTTTGTGCTAGGTATGACTCCAGCCAGTGGAGAGATTTCCCCCTGATTCCCATTGACTTCAGTTTTACTAGGGCTCCTTGATGCCACACTCAGTCAAATGCTGCCTTGATGTCAAGGGCAGTCACTCTCGCCTCACCTCTGGAATTCAGCTCCTTTGTCCATGTTTGGACCAAGGCTGTAATGAGGTCTGGAGCTGAGTGGTCCGAGCGGAACCCAAACTGAGCATTAGTGAGCAAGTTATTGGTGAATAAGTGCTGCTTGATAGCACTGTCGACAACACCTTCCATCACTTTGCTGATGATTGAGAGTAGACTGATGGGGCTGTAATTGGCTGGATTGGATTTGTCCTGCTTTTTGTGGACAGGACATACCTGGGCAGTTTTCCACATTGTCGGATAGATGCCAGTGTTGTAGCTGTACTGGAACAGCTTGGCTAGAGGCGTGGCTAGTTCTGGAGCACAAGTCTTCAGCATGACAGCCGGGTGTTGTTGGGGCCCATAGCCTTTGCTGTATCCAGTGCGCGCAGCTGTTTCTTGATATCACGTGGAGTGAATCGAATTGGCTGAAGACTGGCTTCTGTTGTTGTGGTGGTGGGGACCTTAGGAGGAGGCCGATATGGATCATCCACTCGGCACATCTGGCTGAAGATGGTTGCAAATGCTTCATCTTTGTCTTTTGCACTCACGTGCTGGGCTCCACCATCATTGAGGATGGGGATATTCATGGAGCCTCCTCTTCCCGTTGGTTGTTTAATGGTCCACCACCATTCACGACTGGATGTGGCAGGACTGCAGAGCTTTGATCTGATCTGTTGATCGTGGGATCGCTTAACTCTGTCGATAGTGTGCTGTTTCCGCTTTTTAGCATGCATGTAGTCCTGTGTTGCAGCTTCCCCGGGTTGGCATCTCATTTTTAGGTACGCCTGGTGCTGCTCCTGGCATGCTCTTCTGCACTCCTCATTGAACCAGGGTTAGTCCCGTGGCTTGGTGGTAATGGTAGAGTGAGGGATATGCTGGGCCATGAGATTACAGATTGTGATGGAATACAATTCTGCTGCTGCTGATGGCCCACATGCTCATGGATGCCCAGTTTTGAGCTGCTAGATCTGTTCTGAATCTAAACCATTTAGCACAGTGGTAGTGGTAGTGCCACACAACACGATGGAGGGTGTCCTCAGTGTGAAGATGGGACTTCGTCTCCACAACGACTGTGCGGTGGTCACTGCTACCAATACTGTCATGGACAGATGCATCTGCAACAGGTAGATTGGTGAGGATGAGGTCAAGCAGATGTTTCCCTCGTATTGGTTCTCTCACCACTTGTCGCAGGCCCACACTGGCAGCTATGTCCTTCATGCCTCGGCCAGCTTGGTCAGCAGTGGTGCTACCGAGCCACTCTTGGTAAGCAGTGACAGGATCGGACAAAGTCAACATGGATTTACAAAAGGTAAATCATGCTTGACTAATCTACTGGAATTTTTTGAGGATGTAACTGGTAAAATAGATAAGGGAGAACCAGTGGATGTGATGTATTTGGACTTTCAGAAGGCTTTCGATAAGGTCCCACATAAGAGATTAACGTGCAAAGTTAAGGCACATGGGATTGGGGGCAAGGTATTGACTTGGATAGAGAACTGGTTGGCGGACAGAAAGCAAAGAATTGGAATAAACGGGTCGTTTTCCGAGTGGCAGGTAGTGACTAGTGGGGTACCGCAAGGATCGGTCCTAGGACCCCAGCTGTTCACAATATATATTAATGATCTGGACGAGGGAATTGGATGTAATATCTCCAAATTTGCAGACGACACAAAGCTGGGTGGGAGGGTAAGCTGTGAGGAGGATGTCGTGAAACTCCAGTACGATTTGGACAGGTTGGGTGATTGGCCAGAAACATGGCAAATGCACTATAATGTGGATAAATGTGAGGTTATCCACTTTGGTGGCAAAAACAGGAAGGCAGATTATTATTTGAATGGCAATAGATTGGGAGAAGGGGAAGTGCAAAGAGACCTGGGTGTTCTTGTGCACCAGTCGCTGAAGGTAAGCATGCAGGTGCAGCAGGCGGTTAAGAAGGCAAATGGTATGTTGGCCTTCGTAGCAAGAGGGTTCGAGTACAGGAACAAGGATGTCTTGCTACAGTTGTACAGGGCCTTGGTGAGACCGCACCTTGAGTACTGTGTGCAGTTTTGGTCGCCTTACCTGAGGAAGGACGTTCTTGCCATGGAAGGAGTGCAGCGAAGATTCACCAGGCTGATACCTGGGATGGCAGGAATGACGTATGAGGAGAGATTGTGTCGATTGGGCTTATAGTCACTGGAGTTTAGAAGATTGAGAGGGGATCTCATCGAAACTTATAAAATTCTGTCAGGCCTGGACAGACTAGATGCAGGAAGGATGTTTCTGATGGCTGGGGAGTCCAGAACCAGGGGTCATAGTCTAAGGATAAGGGGTAAGCCATTTAGGACTGAAATGAGGAGGAATTTCTTCACCCAGAGAGTGGTGAACCTGTGGAATTCTCTGCCACAGAGGGTGGTGGAGGCCAGTTCATTAAATATATTCAAAAAAGAGTTGGATATATTTCTTAAGGCTAAAGGGATCAAGGGATATGGGGAGAAGGCAGGGACAGGGTACTGAATTTGGATGATCAGCCATGATCTCATTGAATGGCGGAGCAGGCTCGAAGGGCCGAATGGCCTACTCCTGCTCCTATCTTTTATGTTTCTGTGTTGGTGCTGGACATTGAAGTCCCCCACCCAGAGTACATTCTGTGCTACCCTTGCTACCCTCAGTGCTTCTTCCAAGTGGTGTCCATGGAGGAGTACTAAGCTGAGGGAGGGCATTAGGTGGTAATCAGCAGCAGGTTTCCTTGTCCATGCTTGACCTGAAGCCATGAGGTCCGGAATCAATGTTGAGGACCCCAGGGCCACCCCTTCCTGACTGTATACCACTGTGCCGCCACCCCTGGTGGGTCTGTCCTGCCGGTGGGACAGGACATACCCAGGGATGGTGATGGAGGAGTTTGGAACATTAGCTGAAAGCTATGATTCTGTCAGTATGACTATATCAGGCTGTTGCTTGACTAGTCTGTGGGACAGCTCTCTCAATTTTGGCACAAGTCCCCAGATGTTGGTGAGGAGGACTTTGCAGGGTCAACTGGGCTGGGTGTGCCATTGTCCGGTTTTATTCCGGTAGCAGTTACAACTGAGTGGCTTGCTAGGCCATTTCAGAGGGCAGTTAAGAGTCAACCATATTGTTGTACCATTACTGATACTAGCCTTTTATTCCAGATTTATTTAAGTAACTGAATTTAAGTTCCCCAGCTGCCGTGGGATTTGAACTCGCGTCTCTGGAGTCAAGGGCCTTGGAATTACTAGCCCAGTAACATAACCACTATGCTACCGTTCCCGGGAGAAAAATACTTTGCATTAGTGGTTTGCACCTATGCACTTTCCATTCTCTTGGATAGGAGACAAACCTGAACTGCAGCCAGGGATTGCACAGTAATACTTAATTCCATTTATCGATTCCCTGCTCCAAATGCGATTCTTCCCTGCCCGATCTTAAGAGGAACCATTCCGTAAGTCTGGGCTATAATGGCGGCTGCCACTACCCATAATGCATGGAGTGCTGGACTATGCCCTATCCACTTTAGTGGACACCAACACGCAGCCGCAGTAAAACGAGCCCCTCACCAATGCAGCAAGTCATTGTCACAGACTCCACAGTACACAAGTATGTATGAATGGTGAATGTATTAAGCTGTTTTTCTTCATTCAACAGCCACTCTGTTGGCAATGAATAACTAATCAGTTGAAAAGTATATGTATATAAAAAAATTGAATATAGTAAAAATGTCAGGAAAATGTTGCATTTCAAGAAAAATAATTTTAAAATTGTAGAGAAGCATTCAATTTACTCTTGGAAAAAAAGGACGTAAAGGTTTTCTGCAGAGACTGCGAATGGCTTCTATCATGTGCAAATTAGCGGGCATTTAGGAAGGGTCAACCTGTTCTCAGAACTGTGATGTGTGAGTGGTGAAGCTGATGGTCTTTTCTTGAACTATTTTCTGCTGCCAGTGACTGGTTTTGTGAGGTCGGTACGGCAGAGAGGAAAAAAACATGTCTTTGAAAGCGGGGGGGCGGAAGGAAGGGGAGGGCGGGGCGGAAGGAAGGGGCGGGGCGGAAGGAAGGGGGGGGAGGGGGGGGGGAGGGCGGGGCGGAAGGAAGGGGCGGGGCGGAAGGAAGGGGAGGGGGGAGGGCGGGGGCGGAAGGAAGGGGAGGGGCGGGGCGGAAGGAAGGGGAGGGGGGAGGGCGGGGCGGAAGGAAGAGGGGGGGGGAGGGCGGGGCGGAAGGAAGGGGAGGGGGGGAGGGCGGGGCGGAAGGAAGGGGCGGGGCGGAAGGAGGGGGAGGGGGGAGGGCGGGGCGGAAGGAAGGGGAGGGGGGAGGGCGGGGCGGAAGGAAGGGGAGGGGGGAGGGCGGGGCGGAAGGAAGGGGAGGGGGGAGGGCGGGGCGGGGCGGGGCGGAAGGAAGGGGGGGAGGGGGGATGGCGGGGCGGAAGGGGGGGATGGCGGGGCGGAAGGAAGGGGGGGAGGGCTGGGCGGAAGGGAGGGGGGAGGGCGGGGCGGAAGGAAGGGGGGGAGGGCTGGGCGGAAGGGAGGGGGGAGGGCGGGGCGGAAGGGAGGGCGGGGCGGAAGGAAGGGGCGGGGCGGAAGGAAGGGGGGGAGGGCGGGGCGGGAAGGAAGGGGGGGAGGGGGGAGGGCGGGAAGGAAGGGGGGGAGGGCGGAAGGAAGGGGGGGAGGGGGGAAGGAAGGGGGGGAGGGGGGGAGGGCGGAAGGAAGGGGGGGAGGGGGGAGGGCGGAAGGAAGGGGGGGAGGGGGGAGGGCGGAAGGAAGGGGGGGAGGGCGGAAGGAAGGGGGGAGGGCGGAAGGAAGGGGGAGGAGGGCGGAAGGAAGGGGAGGAGGGGAGGGCGGAAGGAAGGGGAGGAGGGGGGGGCGGAAGGAAGGGGAGGAGGGGGGGGCGGAAGGAAGGGGAGGAGGGGGGGGCGGAAGGAAGGGGGGAGGGGGGAGGGCGGAAGGAAGGGGAGGAGGGGGGGGCGGAAGGAAGGGGAGGAGGGGGGGGCGGAAGGAAGGGGAGGAGGGGGGGGGCGGAAGGAAGGGGAGGAGGGGGGGGCGGAAGGAAGGGGGGGAGGGCGGGGCGGAAGGAAGGGGGGGAGGGGGGAGGGCGGAAGGAAGGGGGGGAGGGGGGAGGGCGGAAGGAAGGGGAGGAGGGGAGGGCGGAAGGAAGGGGAGGAGGGGGGGCGGAAGGAAGGGGAGGAGGGGGGGCGGAAGGAAGGGGAGGAGGGGGGGGCGGAAGGAAGGGGAGGAGGGGGGGGCGGAAGGAAGGGGAGGAGGGGGGGGCGGAAGGAAGGGGAGGAGGGGGGGGCGGAAGGAAGGGGAGGAGGGGGGGGCGGAAGGAAGGGGAGGGGGGGGGGGCGGAAGGAAGGGGAGGGGGGGGGGCGGAAGGAAGGGGAGGAGGAGGGGGGCGGAAGGAAGGGGAGGAGGAGGGGGGGGCGGAAGGAAGGGGAGGAGGAGGGGGGGGCGGAAGGAAGGGGAGGAGGAGGGGGGGGGCGGAAGGAAGGGGAGGAGGAGGGGGGGGGGCGGAAGGAAGGGGAGGAGGAGGGGGGGGGCGGAAGGAAGGGGAGGAGGAGGGGGGGGGCGGAAGGAAGGGGAGGAGGAGGGGGGGGGCGGAAGGAAGGGGAGGAGGAGGGGGGGGCGGAAGGAAGGGGAGGAGGAGGGGGGGGGCGGAAGGAAGGGGGAGGAGGAGGGGGGGGGCGGAAGGAAGGGGAGGAGGAGGGGGGGGGCGGAAGGAGGGAGGAGGAGGGGCGGAAGGAAGGGGAGGAGGGGGGGCGGAAGGAAGGGGAGGAGGGGGGGGCGGAAGGAAGGGGAGGAGGGGGGGGCGGAAGGAAGGGGAGGAGGGGGGGGCGGAAGGAAGGGGAGGAGGGGGGGGCGGAAGGAAGGGGAGGAGGGGGGGGCGGAAGGAAGGGGAGGAGGGGGGGCGGAAGGAAGGGGAGGAGGGGGGGCGGAAGGAAGGGGAGGAGGGGGGGGGGCGGAAGGAAGGGGAGGGGGGGGGGCGGAAGGAAGGGGAGGGGGGGGGGCGGAAGGAAGGGGAGGGGGGGGCGGAAGGAAGGGGAGGAGGGGGGGGGCGGAAGGAAGGGGAGGAGGGGGGGGGGCGGAAGGAAGGGGAGGAGGGGGGGGCGCGGAAGGAAGGGGAGGAGGGGGGGGGGGGCGGAAGGAAGGGGAGGAGGGGGGGGGGGCGGAAGGAAGGGGGGGGGGCGGAAGGAAGGGGAGGAGGGGGGGGGGGCGGAAGGAAGGGGAGGAGGGGGGGGGGCGGAAGGAAGGGGAGGAGGGGGGGGGCGGAAGGAAGGGGAGGAGGGGGGGCGGAAGGAAGGGGAGGAGGGGGGGCGGAAGGAAGGGGAGGAGGGGGCGGAGGGAGGGGGGCGGAAGGAAGGGGAGGAGGGGGGGGCGGAAGGAAGGGGAGGAGGAGGGGGGCGGAAGGAAGGGGAGGAGGGGGGGGCGGAAGGAAGGGGAGGGGGGGGGCGGAAGGAAGGGGAGGAGGGGGGGGCGGAAGGAAGGGGAGGAGGGGGGGGGGCGGAAGGAAGGGGAGGAGGGGGGGCGCGGAAGGAAGGGGAGGAGGGGGCGGAAGGAAGGGGAGGGGGGGGCGGAAGGAAGGGGAGGGGGGGCGGAAGGAAGGGGAGGGGGGGGTGGAAGGAAGGGGGGGGGGCGGAAGGAAGGGGAGGAGGGGGGGGTGGAAGGAAGGGGGGGGGCGGAAGGAAGGGGAGGAGGGGGGGGGCGGAAGGAAGGGGGGGGGGGCGGAGGGAGGGGGGGCGGAAGGAAGGGGAAGGGGGGGGCGGAAGGAAGGGGAGGAGGGGGGGGCGGAAGGAAGGGGAGGAGGGGGGGGCGGGGCGGAAGGAAGAGGAGGGGGGGGCGGGGCGGAAGGAAGAGGAGGGGGGGGGCGGGGCGGAAGGAAGGGGAGGGGGGGGGGCGGAAGGAAGGGGAGGAGGGGGGGCGGAAGGAAGGAAGGGGAGGAGGGGGGGGCGGAAGGAAGGGGGGGGAGGGGGGGGCGGAAGGAAGGGGAGGAGGGGGGGGCGGAAGGAAGGGGAGGAGGGGGGGGCGGAAGGAAGGGGAGGAGGGGGGGGGCGGAAGGAAGGGGAGGAGGGGGGGGGGCGGAAGGAAGGAAGGGGAGGAGGGGGGGGGCGGAAGGAAGGGGAGGAGGGGGGGGGCGGAAGGAAGGGGAGGAGGGGGGGCGGAAGGAAGGGGAGGAGGAGGAGGGGGAGGGGGGGCGGGCGGAAGGGGAGGAGGCCGAAGGAAGGGGAGAAGGGGGGGGGGGCGGAAGGAAGGGGAGGAGGGGGGGGGGCGGAAGGAAGGGGAGGAGGGGGGGGGCGGAAGGAAGGGGAGGAGGGGGGGGCGGAAGGAAGGGGAGGAGGGGGGGGCGGAAGGAAGGGGAGGGGGGGGCGGAAGGAAGGGGAGGGGGGGGCGGAAGGAAGGGGAGGGGGGGCGGAAGGAAGGGGGGGGGCGGAAGGAAGGGGGAGGAGGGGGGGGCGGAAGGAAGGGGAGGAGGGGGGGGGCGGAAGGAAGGAAGGGGAGGGGGGGGCGGAAGGAAGGGGAGGAGGGGGGGGCGGAAGGAAGGGGAGGAGGGGGGGGCGGAAGGAAGGGGAGGAGGGGGGGGGCGGAAGGAAGGGGAGGAGGGGGGGCGGAAGGAAGGGGAGGAGGGGGGGCGCGGAAGGAAGGGGAGGAGGGGGGGGGCGGAAGGAAGGGGAGGAGGAGGAGGGGGAGGGGGGCGGGCGGAAGGGGAGGAGGCCGAAGGAAGGGGAGAAGGGGGGGGGGCCGAAGGAAGGGGAGAAGGGGGGGGGGCCGATGGAAGGGGAGAAGGGGGGGGGGCGGAAGGAAGGGGAGAAGGGGGGGGGGGGCCGAAGGAAGGGGAGAAGGGGGGGGGGCGGAAGGAAGGGGAGAAGGGGGGGGGGCGGAAGGAAGGGGAGGAGGGGGGGGGGCGGAAGGAAGGGGAGGAGGGGGGGGGCGGAAGGAAGGGGAGGAGGGGGGGGCGGAAGGAAGGGGAGGAGGGGGGGGCGGAAGGAAGGGGAGGATGGGGGGGCGGAAGGAAGGGGAGGAGGGGGGGGGGCGGAAGGAAGGGGAGGAGGGGGGGGCGGAAGGAAGGGGAGGGGGGGGCGGAAGGAAGGGGAGGGGGGGGGCGGAAGGAAGGGGAGGGGGGGGCGGAAGGAAGGGGGAGGGGGGGCGGAAGGAAGGGGAGGGGGGGCGGAAGGAAGGGGGGGGGGCGGAAGGAAGGGGAGGGGGGGGCGGAAGGAAGGGGAGGGGGGGGCGGAAGGAAGGGGGGGAGCGGAAGGAAGGGGGGGGGGCGGAAGGAAGGGGAGGGGGGGCGGAAGGAGGGGGGGGGGGCGGAAGGGAGGGGGGGCGGAAGGAAGGGGAGGAGGGGGGGCGGAAGGAAGGGGAGGAGGGGGGGGCGGAAGGAAGGGGAGGAGGGGGGGGTGCGGAAGGAAGGGGAGGGGGCGGAAGGAAGGGGAGGGGGGGGCGGAAGGAAGGGGAGGAGGGGGGGCGGAAGGAAGGGGAGGGGGCGGAAGGAAGGGGAGGGGGGGGCGGAAGGAAGGGGAGGGGGGGGCGGAAGGAAGGGGAGGGGGGGCGGATGGAAGGGGAGGGGGGGGCGGAAGGAAGGGGAGGAGGGGGGGGGCGGAAGGAAGGGGAGGAGGGGGGGCGGAAGGAAGGGGGGGGCGGAAGGAAGGGGAGGAGGGGGGGGCGGAAGGAAGGGGGGGGGCGGAAGGAAGGGGAGGAGGGGGGGGGCGGAAGGAAGGGGGGGGCGGAAGGAAGGGGAGGAGGGGGGGGCGGAAGGAAGGGGAGGGGGGGGGCGAGGAAGGAGGGGAGGGGGGGGGGGCGGAAGGAAGGGGAGGGGGGGGGCGGAAGGAAGGGGGGTGCGGAAGGAAGGGGAGGGGGGGGCGGAAGGAAGGGGAGGGGGCGGAAGGAAGGGGAGGGGGGGCGGAAGGAAGGGGAGGGGGGGCGGAAGGAAGGGGAGGGGGGGGCGGAAGGAAGGGGGGGGCGGAAGGAAGGGGAGGGGGGGGCGGAAGGAAGGGGAGGGGGGGGCGGAAGGAAGGGGAGGGGGGGGCGGAAGGAAGGGGGGGGGCGGAAGGAAGGGGGGGGCGGAAGGAAGGGGAGGGGGGGCGGAAGGAAGGGGGGGGGCGGAAGGAAGGGGAGGGGGGGAGCGGAAGGAAGGGGAGGGGGGGGCGGAAGGAAGGGGAGGGGGGGGCGGAAGGAAGGGGAGGGGGGGGCGGAAGGAAGGGGGGGGTGCGGAAGGAAGGGGGGGTGCGGAAGGAAGGGGGGGCGGAAGGAAGGGGAGGGGCGGAAGGAAGGGGAGGGGGGGCGGAAGGAAGGGGGGAGGGGGGGGCGGAAGGAAGGGGGGGGCGGAAGGAAGGGGAGGGGGGTGGCGGAAGGAAGGGGAGGGGGGAGAGGGCGGAAGGAAGGGGATGGGAGGGGGGTGGCGGAAGGAAGGGGCGGGGGGAGAGGGGTGGCGGAAGGAAGGGGAGGGGGGGAGAGGGCGGAAGGAAGGGGAGGGGGGGGAGAGGGCGGAAGGAAGGGGAGGGGGGGGCGGAAGGAAGGGGAGGGGGGGGCGGAAGGAAGGGGAGGGGGGGCGGAAGGAAGGGGAGGGGGGGCGCAAGGAAGGGAGGGGGGGCGGAAGGAAGGGGGGGGGCGGAAGGAAGGGGAGGGGGGGGCGGAAGGAAGGGGAGGGGGGGGCGGAAGGAAGGGGAGGGGGGGCAGAAGGAAGGGGAGGGGGGAGGGGGGAGCGGAAGGAAGGGGAGGGGGGGCGGAAGGAAGGGGAGGGGGCGGAAGGAAGGGGAGGGGGGGCGGAATGAAGGGGAGGGGGGGCGGAGGGGAGGGGGGAGCGGAGGGGAGGGGGGAGCGGAGGGGAGGGGGAGGGGGGAGGGGGAGCGGAGGGGGAGGGGGGAGCGGAAGGAAGTGGAGGGGGGAGGGGGGAGCGGAGGGGGAGGGGGGAGCGGAAGGAAGGGGAGGGGGGAGCGGAAGGAAGGGGAGGGGAAGGAAGGGGAGGGGGAGCGGAAGGAAGGGGAGGGGGGAGGGGGAGCGGAAGGAAGGGGAGGGGGGAGCGGAAGGAAGGGGAGGGGGGAGCGGAAGGGGGGGGAGGGGGGAGCGGAAGGAAGGGGAGGGGGGAGCGGAAGGGAGGGGGGGCGGAAGGAAGGGGAGGGGGGGCGGAAGGAAGGGGAGGGGGGCGGGAGGGCGGAAGGAAGGGGAGGGGGGGCGGGTGGGCGGAAGGAAGGGGAGGGGGGGAGGGTGGGCGGAAGGAAGGGGAGGGGGGGCGGAAGGAAGGGGAGGGGGCGGAAGGAAGGGGAGGCGGAAGGAAGGGGAGGGGGGGGGCGGAAGGAAGGGGAGGGGGGAGGGGGGGCGGAAGGAAGGGGAGGGGGGAGGGGGGGCGGAAGGAAGGGGAGGGGGGAGGGGGGGCGGAAGGAAGGGGAGGGGGGGGCGGAAGGAAGGGGAGGGGGGAGGGGGGGCGGAAGGAAGGGGAGGGGGGGTGTGCGGAAGGAAGGGGAGGGGGGAGGGGGGGCGGAAGGAAGGGGAGGGGGAGGGGGGCGGAAGGAAGGGGAGGGGGGAGGGGGGCGAGGGGAGGGGGAGGGGGGGCGGAAGGGGAGGCGGAAGGAAGGGGAGGGGGGCGGAAGGAAGGGGAGGGGGGGCGGAAGGAAGGGGAAGGGGAGGGGGAGGGGGGGCGGAAGGAAGGGGAGGGGGGCGGAAGGGGAGGGGGGCGGGCGGAAGGGGAGGGGGCGGAAGGGGAGGGGAGGGGGGGCGGGCGGAAGGGGGGGGGAGGGGGAGGGAGGGGCGGGCGGGCGGAAGGGGAGGGGGGGGGAGGGGGCGGAAGGAGGGGGGGAGGGGGCGGAAGGAAGGGGGGGAGGGGGGGGGGGCGGAAGGAAGGGGGGGTGGAAGGAAGGGGGGAGGGGGGCGGAAGGAAGGGGGGGAGGGGGGCGGAAGGAAGGGGGGGGAGGGGGGCGGAAGGAAGGGGGGAGGGGGGCGGAAGGAAGGGGGGGAGGGGGCGGAAGGAAGGGGGGGAGGGGGGCGGAAGGAAGGGGGGGAGGGGGGCGGAAGGAAGAGGGGGGGAAAGGAAGAGGGGGAAGGAGGGGGGAGAAGGAGGGGGGGAAGGGGGAGGGGAGAAGGGGGGGAAGGGGGAGGGGAGAAGGGGGGAGAAGGGGGGGAGGGGAGAAGGGGGGGAGAAGGGGGGAGGGGAGGAAGGGGGAGGGGAGAAGGGGGGGAGAAGGGGGGAGGGGAGGAAGGGGGGAGGGGGAGGGGGAGAAGGGGGGGAAGGGGAGGGGAGAAGGGTGGGGTTAGGGGGAGTGGAGAAGGAGGGGGAGGGGGGAAAGGGGGAGGGGAGAAGGGAAGGGGGGAAGTGGAAGGGGGAAAGGGGAAGAAGGGAAAGGGGAATTGGGGAAAGGGGGAGGGGAGAAGGGGAGGAAAGGGGAATTGGGGGAAAGGGGAGGGGAGAAGGGGGGAAAGGGGGGGAAGGGGGAGGGGGGAAGGGGGGAGGGGAGAGGGGGAGGGGAGAAGGGGGGGAAGGGGGAGGGGAGAAGGGGGGGAAGGGGAGGGGAGAAGGGGGAGGGGAAAGGGGAAGGGGAGAAGGTGGAGGGGAGAAGGAGGGAAAGGGGGTGGGGAGAAGGGGGAGGGGAGAAGGGGGGGGAAAGGGGGAGGGGGGGGAATGGGGGAGGGGGAAAGGGGGAGGGGGGAATGGGGGAGGGGGAAAGGGAGGGGGGGAATGGGGGAGGGGAGAAGGGGGGGAAGGGGGAGGGGAGAGGGGGGAAAGGGGGAAGGGGAGAAGGGGTGGGGAAAGGGGAGGGGGAGGGGGAAAGCGGGCGGGGGGAAAGGGGGGAAAGGGGGAGGGGAGAAGGAGGGAAAGGGGGTGGGGAGAAGGGGGGAAAGGGGGAGGGGGAATGGGGGAGGGGAGAAGGGGGGGAAGGGGGAGGTTGGAGAAGGGGGGAAGGGGGAGGTTGGAGAAGGGGGGGAAGGGGGAGGTTGGAGAAGGGGGGGAAGGGGGTGGGAGAAAGGGGGGAAGGGGGTGGGGGGAAGGGGGTGGGGAGAAGGGGGGAAGGGGGAGGGGAGAAGGAGGGAAGGGGGGAGAAGGGGGGAAAGGGGGAGGGGAGAAGTGGGGAAAGGGGGAGGGGAGAAGGAGGGAGAGGGGGGGAAGGGGGAGGGGAAGGGGGGAGGGGAGAAGGGGGGAACGGGGGAGGGGAGAAGGGGGGAAATGGGAAGGGGGGAAGGGGGGAGGGGAGAAGGGGGGGACGGGGGAGGGGAGAAGGGGGGAAATGGGGGAGGGGAGAAGGGGGGAGGGGAGAAGGGGGGAGGGGAGAAGGGGGGGAAAGGGGGAGGGGAGAAGGGGGGAAATGGGGAGGGGAGAAGGAGGGAAAGGGGGAGGAGAGAAGGGGGGAAAGGGGGAGGGGAGAAGGGGGGGAAAGGGGGAGGGGAGAAGGGGGGGAAAGGGGGAGGGGAGAAGGGGGGAAAGGGGGAGGGGAGAAGGGGGGGGAAAGGGGGAGGGGAGAAGGGGGGAAAGGGGGAGGGGAGAAGGGGGGGAAAGGGGGAGGGGAGAAGGAGGGAAAGGGGGAGGGGAGAAGGGGGGAAAGGGGGAGGGGAGAAGGGGGGGAAAGGGGGAGGGGAGAAGGGGGGGAAAGGGGAGGGGAGAAGGGGGGGAAAGGGGGAGGGGAGAAGGGGGGAAATGGGGAGGGGAGAAGGG
>NC_140994.1:98633696-98652709 GCF_052327205.1 Somniosus microcephalus
GAAGAAGGGGGAGGGGAAAGGAAGAAGGGGGGAGGGGAGGAATGAAGGGGGGGAGGGAAGAAGGGGAGGGGAAGGAAGAAGGGGGGATGGGAAGTGAAGAAGGGGAGGGGAAGGGAAGGGGAGGGGAAGGGGGAGGGGAAGGGAGGAAGGGGGAGGGGAAGGGAAGAAGGGGGAGGGGAAGGGAAGAAGAGGGAGGGAAGGGAAGAAGGGGGAGGGGAACGGAAGAAGGGGGGAGGGGAAGGGAAGAAGGTGGAGGGGAAGGGAAGAAGAGGGGAGGGAAGGGAAGAAGGGGAGGGGAACGGAAGAAGGGGAAGGTGAAGGTAAAGGGGAAGGGATGAAGGGGAGGGGAAGGGAAGAAGGGGAGGGAGGGAGGGGAAGGGGGAGGGGAAGAAAGGAAATGGGAAGTGGGGGAGTGAAGGAGGGGATAGGAAGAGGTGAAGGCGGGAAGGGAAGAAAGGGGGAGGGGAAGGGAAGAAGGGGGAGGGGAAGGAAGAAGGGGGGAGGGGAAGGGAAGGGAAGAAGGGGGGAGGGGAAGGGAAGAAGGGGGCGGGGAGGAGAGAAGGGGGAGGGGAAGGGAAGAAGGGGGGAGGGGAAGGGAAGAAGGGGGAGGGATGGTAAGAAGGGGGCGGGGAGGAGAGAAGGGGGAGGGGAAGGGAAGAATGGGGGAGGGGAAGGGAAGAAGGGGGAGGGAAGGGAAGGGAAGAAGGGGGGAGGGGAAGGGAAGAAGGGGGAGGGGAACGGAAGAAGGGGAAGGTGAAGGTAAAGGGGAAGGGATGAAGGGGAGGGGAAGGGAAGAAGGGGAGGGAGGGAGGGGAAGGGGGGAGGGGAGGAGAAGGGGGAAGGGGAAGAAAGGAAATGGGAAGTGGGGGAGTGAAGGAGGGGATAGGAAGAGGTGAAGGGCGGGAAGGGAAGAAAGGGGGAGGGGAAGGGAAGAAGGGGGAGGGGAAGGGAAGAAGGGGGGAGGGGAAGGGAAGGGAAGAAGGGGGGAGGGGAAGGGAAGAAGGGGGCGGGGAGGAGAGAAGGGGGAGGGGAAGGGAAGAAGGGGGAGGGGAAGGGAAGAAGGGGGCGGGAGGAGAGAAGGGGAGGGGAAGGGAAGAAGGGGGAGGGAAGGGAAGAAGGGGGAGGGGATGGTAAGAAGGGGGCGGGGAGGAGAGAAGGGGGAGGGGAAGGGAAGAATGGGGGAGGGGAAGGGAAGAAGGGGGAGGGGAAGGGAAGGGAAGAAGGGGGGAGGGGAAGGGAAGAAGGGGCGGGGAGGAGAGAAGGGGGAGGGGAAGGAAGAAGGGGAAGGGAAGAAGGGGGAGGGGAAGGGAAGAAGGGGGAGGGGATGGTAAGAAGGGGGCGGGGAGGAGAGAAGGGGGAGGGGAAGGGAAGAAGGGGGGAGGGGAAGGGAAGAAGGGGGAGGGGAAGGGAAGAAGGGGAGGGGATGGTAAGAAGGGGGGAGGGGAAGGGAAGAAGGAGGGTGGGGAAGGGAAGAAGGGGGGAGGGGGTGGGTAGAAGGGGGGAGGGAAGAGGAAGAAGTGGGGAGGGGAATGGAAGAAGGGGGAGGGGAAGGGAAGAAGGGGGGAGGGGAAGGGAAGAAGGGGGAGGGGAAGGGAAGAAGGGGGGACGGGAATGGAAGAAGGGGGAGGGGAAGGGAAGAAGGGGGGAGGGGAAGGGAAGAAGGGGGAGGGGAAGGGAAGAAGGGGGGAGGGGAAGGGAGGAAGGGGGAGGGGAAGGGAAGAAGGGGAAGGGGAAGGGAAGAAGAGGAAGGGGAAGGGAAGAAGGGGGGAGTGGAAGGGAAGAAGGGGGAAGGGAAGAAGTGGGGGTGGGGAAGGGAAGAACGGAGGAGGGGAAGGGAAGAAAGGGGGAGGGGAAGGGAAGAAGGGGGAGGGGAAGTGAAGAAGGGGAGAGGGGAAGGGAAGAAGGGGGAGAGGGGAAGGGAAGAAGGGGGAGGGGAAAGGAAGAAGGGGGAGGGGAAAGGAAGAAGGGGGAGGGGAAGGGAAGTAGGGTCAAGGAGAAGAAGGGGGAGGGGAAGTGAAGAAGAGGGGGGAAGGGAAGAAGGGGGAGGGGAAAGGAAGAAGGGGGGAGGGGAGGAATGAAGGGGGGGAGGGAAGAAGGGGAGGGGAAGGGAAGAAGGGGGGATGGGGAAGTGAAGAAGGGGGAGGGGAAGGGAAGGGGAGGGGAAGGGGGAGGGGAAGGGAGGAAGGGGGAGGGGAAGGGAAGAAGGGGGGAGGGGAAGGGAAGAAGAGGGGAGGGAAGGGAAGAAGGGGGAGGGGAACGGAAGAAGGGGGAGGGGAAGGGAAGAAGGTGGAGGGGAAGGGAAGAAGAGGGGAGGGAAGGGAAGAAGGGGAGGGGAAGGGAAGAAGGGGAGGGGAAGCGAAGAAGGGGGGAGGGAGAGGGAAGAAGCGGGGAGGGGAGGGAAGAATGGGGGAGGGGAAGGGAAGAAGTGGGGAGGGGAAGGGAAGAAGTGGGGAGGGGAAGGGAAGAAGGGGAGAGGGGAAGGGAAGAAGGGGGAGGGGAAGGGGGGGCGGGGAAGGGAAGATGGGGAGGGGAAGGGAAGGGGAGGGGTAGGGGGAGGGGAAGTGGGGGAGAGGGAGGAGAAGGGAAGGGTGAGGTGAAGGGGGGAGGGGAAGGGAAGAAGGGGGGAGGGGAAGGGAAGAAGGGGGGAGGGGAAGGAAAGAAGAGGGGAGGGAAGGGAAGAAGGGGGGAGGGAAGAAGGGGGAGGGAAAGGGAAGAAGGGGGGAGGGGAAGGGAAGAAGGGGAGGGGAAGGGAAGAAGAGGGGAGGGAAGGGAAGAAGGGGGGGAAGGGAAGAAGGGGGAGGGGAGGGGAAGAAGGGGGGAGGGGAGGGGAAGGGAAGAAGGGGGGAGGGGAGCGGAAGAATGGGGAGGGGAAGGGAAGAATGGGGGAGGGGACGAGAAGAAGGTGGAGGGTAAGGAAAGAAGGGGGAGAGGGAGGGAAGAAGGGGGGAGGGGAAGGGAAGAAGGGGGGTGGGGTGATGTGCCTCAATAAATCCGAGACTCGATGTTAGCGAAACAAAACAAGGCTTTTATTGACTTAGAAGGTAACACACAGAGGAGAATGTATCTTCCATCCAGAGGTCTGCCGTACTGGATGTGCTGCAGGCTGGGCCAGCTTACATAGGAGCCAGGTATGGGCGGAGCCCTACACACAGTACAATACACTGGAAATGTAACTGAAACCAACCACAGTCACAGGCAGAGAAATACTGATGAGTAATGAATGGAATATTTCATCACATTCATCCCTTCTATAGATTTAGTCTGTTCGGGGGTTTGATAGTCCTCTGCGACCGACGTGGCTGTTGTGGTGCCGCGGGTGTCGGCTGGGTGTCCCCGGTGGCCTCCTGGGTCTCTGCCGGGGGTGCCGCCAGGGTTGTTGAAGGGGTAGTTGGTGGGGGTACTGTTGGTCGATGTTTTTCCGGGGGTGATGAAAGAGTAGTGGGTGGGTAAGAGTTGCTGTGGTCGTTGTTGCTGCTGTTGTCGTGGTTGTTGTCCTTACCGGCTGGGGCGGCGTCTTTTATGGACACGGTGTCCTCCCTTCCGTCGGCGTGCCGGACATACGCGTATTGGGGGTTGGCGTGGAGTAGGTGCACTGACTCCACGAGAGGGTCCATCTTGTGGCCCCTCACATGTCTTCGCACGAATACCGGACCTGGGGTGGAGAGCCATGACGGCATGGATACGCCTGAGGTGGATTTCCGGGGAGAGACAAACATTCGCTCGTGAGGCGTGGCATTAGTGGCAGTACACAATAGCGACCGTATCGAATGGAGCACATCTGGGAGGACTTCCTGCCAGCGGGAGATAGGGAGGCCTTTGGTCCTTAGAGCTAGAGTGACTGCTTTCCATACTGTCCCGTTCTCTCACTCCACTTGACCGTTACCCCGGGGGTTGTAGCTGGTGGTACGGCTCGTGGCGATCCCCCTGGACAGCATGTACTGGCGTAGCTCTTCACTCATGAAGGACGCCCCCCTATCCGTATGGATGTAGCTCGGCATACCGAAAAGGCAGAACAGGCTGTCCACAATGTTCAGGAAGTAAACATTGCGGTCGACGGACGGGAGGGGGCCCTTGAAATCTAAGCTGAGCCGCTCAAAGGGCCGTGTAGCTTTGATTAAGTGGGCTCTATCTGGGCGGTAGAACCGAGGCTTGCACTCAGCGCAAGTGCGGCAGTTCCTGGTCAGGGACCGAACTTCCTCAATCGAGTAGGGTAAGTTGCGGGACTTTATGAAGTGGAACAGCCGCGTGACCCCTGGGTGACAGAGGTCATTGTGGAGGGTCTGTAGCCGATCCCCGGTGGCGCTGGCACACTTCCCTCATGAGAGGGTGTCGGGGGATTCATTAAGGGCCCCTGGCCGGTAAATGATGTCATAATCGAAGGTGGAGAGCTCGATCCGCCACCTAAGAATCTTATCATTTTTAATCTTCCCCCTCTGTTTATTATTGAACATAAACGCTACCGACCGCTGGTCGGTAAGTAGGGTGAAGCGTTTGCTGGCTAGGTAGTGGCGCCAGTGGCGCACTGCCTCCACGATGGCTTGGGCCTCCTTTTCTACGGAGGAGTGTCTGATCTCGGGCCCTTAGAGGGTCCTCGAGAAGAAAGCTACGGGCCGCCCCGCCTGGTTGAGGGTGGCCGCCAAGGCGAAGTCAGACGCATCACTTTCCACTTGAAAGGGAGTGTTCTCGTCCACTGCCTGTAGCGTGGCCCGCTCAATATCCTGCTTAATGCTTTTGAAGGCGGCGTGGGCCTCAGCAGAGAGCGGGAAAGAGGATGCTTTCACGAGGGGGCGGGCTTTGTCGGAGTAGTTGGGGACCCATTGGGAATAATAAGAAAATAACCCCAGGCACCTTTTCAGGGCTTTGGGCAGGGGCAGCTCCCGTAGGGGGCGCAATCGGTCGGGGTCTGGTCCGATTTCCCCATTCTCCACCACGCTGCCTAGTATGCAGAGGCGCGTGGTGTTGTAAATGCACTTGTCCTCGTTGTAGGTGAGGTTGAGTTTTTGTGTGGTTTTCAGGAACCTCTCGAGGTTCGAGTCATGATCCTGCTAGTTGTGACCGCAGATGGTGACGTTGTCGAGGTAGGGGAAGGTTGCCTGCAAGTGGTAGTCATCGACCATGTGGTCCATCTCCCTCTGGAAGACCGAGACCCCATTCGCCACCCCAAAGGGGACTCTGAGGAATTGGTAGAGGCGTCCGTTCGCCTCGAAGGTGGTGTACGGGCGGTCCTCTGGTCTGATAGGGAGCTGGTGGTACGCTGACTTGAGGTCGATGGTGGAGAACACCCGGTATTGGGCGATTTGGTTCACCATTTCTGATATGCGGGGGTAGCGGGTAGGCATTTAGTTGGGTGTACCTGTTGATCGTTTGGCTATAGTCGATCACCATCCGTTTCTTCTCGCTACCCCTTACCACTACCACTTGGGCGCGCCACGGGCTGTTGCTGCGTTCAATAATGCGCTCCTTCAGCAGCCTGTCCACCTCGGTCGCGATAAACCGCCTGTCCTCCCAGCTGTACCTCCTGCTTTTGGTCGCTATTGGCCGGCAGTTAGGGGTAAGGTTCGCGAATAGCGAAGGCGGCTTTACCTCCAGGGTAGCCAGACCGCACACTGTGAGGGGCGGCTGGGACCCACCGTAATTGAGCATGATGCTTTGGTGGTAGCACTGGAAATCCAGGCCCAAGATCACGCTCGCACATAGATTCTTCATGATTAATACTTTAAAATTATCGTATACAGTTCCGTTAACGGACAATTGTACCGTGCAGTAACCCATAATGGTCGATGTCTGGGTTTTATCAGCCATAGAGATGGTACCCCGAGCAGGGACCACCTTTAGGGAGAGTTGTTGTACCAGTTCAGGGTGGATAAAACTCTCCGTGCTTCCACTGTCAATTAAACATTTAACCCTGCATCCGTTTACCTCGATGTCCACCATTGATTTGGATAGCGGGTGCGGCCTGGTCTGGTCCACTGTGACCGATGCCACTGTAGGGCCCTGATCGAGACAAGATGGCGTCCACGCTGTCTGCTCACAAGATGGCGGACCCCACGAGGTCGGGCAAGATGGCATCCAAGATGGCCGCTCCCACGGCGCACACGCGGCGGTGGCGGGTTTTCCGGCGGGGCTCCCTCTGCACACCTTCCCGAAGTGCCCCTTCTTACCGCACTTAAAGCAGGTGGTGCCTTTCGCCGGGCACAGGTTTCTGGTGTGCTTCGGCTGCCCGCAGAAGTAGCAGTTGGGTCCCCGACGCGTCGCGGCTGTCGTAGGGCTTCTGGAGGGAGAGCGGGGCCCCGACGGTGTCGGGCTGCCGGGCGGGGAAGATGCCTTCCAAGATGGCGGCGCCCTTGGTGCACACGTGGCGGCGTGGACGGCGCGGGCTGAAGAGTAGGCGTCCGAGTTTCTCTGGGCCACATCCAGGGATCGTGCTGTGTCCGCAGCCTGTTTCAGGTCCAATCCCGTTTTTTCCAGCAGTCTCTGCCGGATGTAAGTGGAGCTGAGGCCTGTGATAAAGGCATCGCGAACAAGCTCGTCGGTGTACACTGCGGCTTTTACATCTTGGCACTTGCAGTCTTTGCCAAGCGTTTTCAGGGTGCCTAGGAACTCCTCCACCGATTCCCCAGGTCGCTGTGCGCGAGTAGCGAGCAGATGCCTAGCATACACCTCATTCGTAGGCTGCTGGTAATGCGCCTTTAAGATGTCGCAGGCGGCCGGGTACGTGTCGGCGTCTTGGATGAGGGGGTAAACCCGGTGGCTTACCCAATTCCGCAGAATTCCGAGCTTCATACTCGCAGCGTCCGTAGCGTCTTTGACGGCTGCGGAATTGTCCAGGAAGAATTCCATACACATAAACCAGTGTCCGAAGCGTGCCGATGTGTCCGAAGCATGCTGGTCCAGATCCAAGCGTTCGGGTTTCAAGAGTTGATCCATTGTGTTGAAAATTAAGTCAATAAAATTGATGTGCCTCAATAAATCCGAGACTCGATGTTAGCGAAACAAAACAAGGCTTTTATTGACTTAGAAGGTAACACACAGAGGAGAATGTATCTTCCATCCAGAGGTCTGCCGTACTGGATGTGCTGCAGGCTGGGCCAGCTTACATAGGAGCCAGGTATGGGCGGAGCCCTACACACAGTACAATACATAGAAATGAAACTGAAACCAACCACAGTCACAGGCAGAGAAATACTGATGAGTGATGAATGGAATATTTCATCACAAGGGGGAGGGAAGAAGGGGGGAGGGGAAGGGAAGAAGGGGGAGGGAAGAAGGGGGAGGGGAAGGGAAGAAGGGGGCGGGGAAGGGATGAAGGGGGAGGGGAAGGGAAGAAGGGGGAGAGGGGAAGGGAAGAAGGGGGCGGGGAAGGGAAGAAGGGGGCGGGGAAGGGAAGAAGGGGAAGGGGAAGGGAAGAAGGGGGAGGGGAAGAAGTGGGGAGGGGAAGGGAAGAAGGGGGAAGGGAAGAAGTGGGGGAGGGGAAGGGAAGAAGGGGGGAGGGGAAGGGAAGAAGGGGGAGGGGAAGGGAAGAAGGGGAGAAGGGAAGGGAAGAAGGGGGAGAGGGGAAGGGAAGAAGGGGGGAGGGGAAGGGAAGAAGGGTGAGGGGATGGTAAGAAGGGGGAGGGGAAGGGAAGAAGGGGGAGGGGAAGGGAAGAAGGGGGAGGAGAAGGGAAGAAGGGGGAGGGGAAGGGAAGAAGGGGGGTGGGGAGGAATGAAGGGGGGAGGGAAGAAGTGGAGGGGAAGGGAAGAAGGGGGGACGGAGAAGTGAAGAAGGGGAGGGGAAGGGAAGGGGAGGGGAAGGGGGAGGGGAAGTGGGGGAGAGGGAGGAAAAGGGGAGAGGGAGGAGAAGTGAGGGCGGGGGAGGTGAAGGGGGGAGGGGAATGGAAGAAGGGGGAGGGGAATGGAAGAAGGGGGAGGGGAAGGGAAGAAGTGGGGAGGGGAAGGGACGAAGAGGGGAGGGGAAGGGAAGAAGGGGAGAGGGGAAGGGAAGAAGGGGGAGGGGAAGGGGAGAAGGGGAGGGGATGGGAGGCGGGGAAGGGAAGAAGGGGAGGGGAAGGGAAGGGGAGGGGTAGGGGAGGGGAAGTGGGGGAGAGGGAGGAGAAGGGGAGAGGGAGGAGAAGTGAGGGAGGGGGAGGTGAAGGGGGGAGGGGAAGGGAAGAAGGGGGGAGGGGAAGTGAAGAAGGGGGGGAGGGGAAGGGAAGAAGAGGGGAGGGAAGGGAAGAAGGGGGAGGGGAAGGGAAGAAGGGGGAGGGGAAGGGAAGAAGGGGGGATGGGAAGGGAAGAAGGGGGGAGGGGAAGGGAAGAAGGGGGAGGGGAAGGGAAGAAGGGGGAGGGGAAGGGAAGAAGGGGGGAGGGGAAGAAGGGGGGAGGGGGAGGGAAGAAGCAGGGAGGGGAGGGAAGAATGGGGGAGGGGAATGGAAGAAGAGGGGAGGGGAAGGGAATAAGAGGGGAGGGGAAGGGAAGAAGAGGGGAGGGAAGGGAAGAAGGGGGGAGGGGAAGGGAAGAAGGGGGAAGGGAAGAAGGGGAGGGGAAGGGAAGAAGGGGGGAAGGGAAGGGAAGAAGGTGGAGGGTAAGGAAAGAAGGGGTGTGGGGAAGAAGGGGGGAGGGGAAGGGAAGAAGTGGGGAGGGATGAGAGGGGGGAATGGAAGGGGGGAGTGAAGAGAGGGGGAAGGGAAGAAGGGGGGATGGGAAGGGAAGAAGGGGGTATGGGAAGGGAAGAAGGGGGAGGGAAGAAGGGGGGAAGGAAAAAAGGGGCAAGGGAAGAAGGGGCGGGTGGAGTGCCCGGCGGTGCCGAGTGTTTTTTGAGGGCATGTTGTTGTTGGAAGAGAGAGAGCGACTTGGGGGGAAGAGAGAGAGCGACTTGGGGGGAAGAGAGAGAGCGACTGGGGGGGAAGAGAGAGAGCGACTGGGGGGGAAGAGAGAGAGCGACTGGGGGGGAAGAGAGAGAGCGACTGGGGGGAAGAGAGAGAGCGACTGGGGGGAAGAGAGAGAGTGACTGGGGAGGAAGAGAGAGAGCGACTGGGGGGGAAGAGAGAGAGCAACTAGGGGGGAAGGGAGAGAGTGACTGGGAAGGGGGGAAGGAGGGGAGGAAGGAGGGGGGAAGGAGGGGAGGTGGAAGGAGGGGGGAAGGAGGAGGGGGGAAGGAGGGGGTGAAGGAGGAGGGAAGGAGGGGGGCAGGAGTGGGGGAAGGGGGGAAAGGGGGGAAAGGGGGAAGGGGAAGGGAGAGGGGGAAGGAGGGGGGAAGGGGGGAAGGAGGGGGGAAGGGGAAGGGGGGAGAGAGAGCGCGACTCAGGGGAAGTGGAAGGGGAGGGGGAGGGGGAGGGGAGGGGAGGGGGAGGGGGAGGGGCAGGGAGGGGGGAGGGGGGAGGAATGGTAGGGGAGGAAGGGGAGGGGGGAGGAGGGGGGAGGAAGGGGAGGGGCTAGGAAGGGGAGGGGGAGGGGAAGGGGGGAAGGTGAGGGGGGAGTGGGAGAGGAGGGGAAGGGGAGAGGGGAGGGGTGGGGGAGAGGGGAGGGGTGGGGGAGAGGGGAGAGGTGGGGGAGACGGGAGGGGTGGAGGAGGTGGGGGAAGGAGGGGGTAGAAAGGGAGTGGGGGAGCCAGCATACCCTCTCCCCACTGCCGGCGATGGCTCCGCTGAGCTCCGTGCCGCCCCACGCACTGACATGCCGAGCGCAGCGGCCCGGTGAGCCCGAGCCCCGCGCTCCCAAGACCAGGCCTGAGACGGCCGATTGCGGCTGGCCGGGCCCAGTTGCCTTGGCAACCCTCCTCCCCTCTCCGCCTCCCGATCTCCGGGCCTGTGCCTGAGATGGCCGATTGCGGCTGGCCGGGCCCCATTGCCTTGGTAACCCTCCTCCCCTCTCCGCCTCCCGATCTCTGGGCCTGGGCCTGAGCGGCCGATTGCGGCTGGCGAACCCGGTTGCCCGGGTAACCCTCTCCGCTCCCCCTCCCCTCCCAAGCTCCGCTCCCACCCCCCCGAATGAACCGCCAGGAGCTTGCAGTGAGCCCAGCCAGTCTTTACCAAGATGGCTGGTCGCTGGTTTGGAATCGGGCCCAGCGGGGGCGGGGGGGTGGGGGGTGAAGGGTGGGAGGAGCTTGCCACAAAACAATTGCCTAGGGTCCAGCATGGCTGGCAACAGACGCCCAGGCTTCGAGGCCTACCTGCAAAAACGGGGAAAGGTAGGAAAATTAATGAGATTAGATAAAAGATTTAGAAAGTAATTCACTTTTTTTTAAAACAATATATAGGCCTAGAAATTCACTTTGGGCCCGCCAGCTAGCGTGCGCCCAAAAGTTATCGCTGAGCCCGGAGACAGTTGCGACCGTCAGATATTCATTTTTTGCGCCTCAAGTCGGAACCGGGCGCTATCCCAGGGTGTGCCCGCCCCCGCTTGGGGCGCTGAAACTGAATTTCAGCGCTCTTGGCGCCGCTGCGCCACCCGCTGCGGAGCGGCAGGCTGCGGTACTGCAGGCCTCCTCCTTCTCTTAAGGGGGAGGTGCCTGCAACGGGGAGATCGCCGCTGGATAGTGCCGGCAAATGAGCCCGGCACCACGGAGAAGTGCCGGGTTTGCAGAAAGCAGCCAGCAATGCCGCGGGGGGGGCGGGTGGAGGAGGCCGGGGAAGGAGGTGCGGGCAGGCGGCCGCCGATAAAGCGGCCGGACGCACCTCCACCTTAAAGCGCCCCACTAAGGCTACAGCACGGCCCCGTTTTCTGATCGCTGTTTGCGGCCGCTGCGGAAGAGGCGGCCGCAACTCAATATGGGGGTCGGGCCGGTATCGGGGCGGAACCGGGGCACTGCACACACCGATGACGTCATCGGTGCCGGCGCAGCGCTAACGGCTACCGCCGCCATTACCGCTGCGCTGAGTATCAGCGCAAACTCCTCTATTGGCGCAGAAGCCCTCTTTGGGCGGTAACTGGCCGCAAAGCTGCCAGCGCCTTACTGAATTTCTTGGCCTATGTGTTTTAAAAGCAAGTTTTTTTTTAAAGACGCAGAAAGCGGGAAAAAGAAATGAAAAGTTTGGAATCAAGATGGCGGCGACTCACCTCGGTTCAGAATGATAAGACCCGCCCACACACGCACCGATTGGTCGACCGTCAGGTCACCGAAGCATAGGATTGGTCAATCGTCCCGTCACTCGACTCCAGGAGGGCTCGCCCGCAAGCGCCAGGAACCCGCCCCCGCCACGCAGCGATTGGTTGACCGTCAGGTCGCTCGACCGTACGATTGGTCGACATCGACGTCACTCGATGCTAATGAGCGGATAATGAGCGGAATGTTGAATGTTTTTTGGATACCGCGGGCGCAATTTTTGTCTCACCGAAACGTAAATATGCTTATGATGGTTCTGGAATCATAAGCTTTCTTTCGATGTAACACACGTGTAGGTACGCTCTATAACTTTCGAGTTTATACAATACAGACAGACAGACGGAATGACAGACAGACAGATCGACCGCTTTATATATATAAATATACTAGCTGAAGTGCCCGAGGCTTTTTCGAGGGCATGTTGTTGTTGGAAGAGATAGAGAGAGAGCGACTGGGGGGGGGAGGGAGGGCGGGGGGGGAAGGGAGGGCGGGGGGAAGGCGGGGGGGAGGGAGGGCGGGGGGCCCCCCCGAGGGTCGCGGCACCCCCCGAGGGTCGCAGCCCCCCCCGAGGGTCACAGCCGCCCCGAGGGTCGCGGCCCCCGCAGAGGGTCGCGCCCCCCCCGAGGGTCGCGGCCCCCCCTGAGGGTCGCGCCCCCCCCCGAGGTGAAGACCGCCGATTGCGGCTGTGCAAGACGGCCGGCGGGCCCGGTTGCCAGGGTAACCGTTGACGCTCAGCAAGCCCCGCCCCCCGGCCGAGCCAGAGAGAGACGCCGTGTCTCAGCTCCTGCTGCGCGCGCAACCTTTAGTAAGGTAGCGGCGCAGGCCCGCCCCTCCAGCCTTCGAGTGGGGCCGTGAGGTGCCTAGCTCGGGCGTGGGTGCGGAGGAGAAGCCGAGGCTTCGAGGCCTACCTGGAAAAACGGGGAAAGGTAGGAAAATTAATGAGATTAGATAAGTTAATTCGTTTCTAAATCATTTTTTTTAAACGATATGGGCTAGATTTTCAGTATAGGCAGTTTTGGGGCGCTAACCTTAGCGCCCGCCCGAAGTTAGCGCCCGCCCCAAAGTAGCGCCCCGTTGCCGGAAATTCAGTGGCTTCGCCCTAAGAGGTTGGTGGAGCGCTAAAAGAGGCGTTCCACTACTATCTTTAGGCGCTAAGCCGGCGGTCCAGAGGGATAGCGCCCAGGCGGGGCGCAGCGCGGGTGCGGTCATTTTTGGACTGACAGCAGACCCCGTGGCGCCGACCAGCTCTTAAAGGGGGAAGGGACGAATTGGTCTGCTGCCACGCCCTGCACACTGCAGCCTTGCAAAGAGGCCTCAACACTGCTGCTCAGCCCCAGGGAGTCATGGCAACGCCAGAGAAGGCCCGTCAGCGTGCCCTGCGCTTCTCAGAGGGTGATCTGGACATAATGGTCACAGCTCTGGAGGTGAGGCGCAAGATCTTGTTCCCAGAGAGTGGGAGGAATCCAACCCACCACGACTACACCAAAGCCTGGAAGCAGATCGCCCAGAGGGTGACGTTCACCGGCGATGCCCCCAGGACCCACAAACAATGTCGTAAAAAATACAACGACCTGACCAGGATTGTGAAGGTGAGTAGCCTTTCCAGTCTCCTCCTCATTCTTGCATGTACACCTGACATGATGGGCAAAGGGAGCTGAAAGTCCTATTGGCCAGCCCTCAGCCAGCAGCATTGGGACAGTCATGAGCATCAATTGGCCATTCGGCACTCTACACTCTGGCCAAGCTATTCCACCATGGGAGGCAGTGCACACTACATCAGGGCTTCACTCTGTCCAAGCTATTCCACCATGGGAGGCAGTGCACACTACATCAGGGCTTCAATCTGGCCAAGCTATTCCACCATGGGAGGCAGTGCACACTACATCAGGGCTTCACTCTGGCCAAGCTATTCCACCATGGGAGGCAGTGCACACTACATCAGGGCTTCACTCTGGCCAAGCTATTCCACCATGGGAGGCAGTGCACACTACATCAGGGCTTCACTCTGGCCAAGCTATTCCACCATGGGAGGCAGTGCACACTACATCAGGGCTTCACTCTGGCCAAGCTATTCCACCATGGGAGGCAGTGCACACTACATCAGGGCTACACTGCGCACTTACAGCCCGTCCTTTCTCTTGCAGGCTAAAGTAGCCTTTAATCGCCAGGCCCGTGCCAGGGGTGGCCGCGCCAAGCTGCAGAAGCTCACTCGGCTGGAGGAGCGCGTGTGTGTGCTCATGGGAGCCCGTGTGATCGTCCCCACAGCGTGCGGAGTAGCCGACCCTCCACTGCCCGGCAATGGTAAGGACCTCGCCTTTTGGCCCTCTCGCGTCGCACTGGCCCATCCGAGCTACCTCCTTTGCCACTGTCCCACCAATGCGCTGAATGCCACCAGTCCTAACTCCCTCGCTGACGCCGTCTCCTCACTCTGAAGCTACTCTTGTGCATTCCTGCTTTCAGCTGGTGACGACCAGGACCCTGAAGCTGCCAGTGACAGCACCTCCGAGCAGGAGGAGGAGGAGGAGCAAGCCGGTCCATCAGGGGAACAGTCACGTCCCGCAGGAGAGGAGGAAATGCTTGACACCTCCTCACTGGACGAGTGCCTGGAGGAACTGTCGCAGGGCAATGCAGCTTCTGGGGCCAGTGGCGTCCAGCCACCCAGGAGCCGTGCGCGTGGCCCGCGGCCTTCCCCCCAAAGGGGGGAAGGATCAGAGGGGAGTGCTGCTGATCGGCACACTCGCCGCCACCAACGTGGCAAAGGTCCCCTAGTTCGGCCCCCTCCTCCCCAGCGGGAGAGTCGCAACTCCAGTCCGGACACCTTCACCTCGGAGGAGGTGCGGAAGCTGGATAAGATGGCCGAGGATTCGGACCGGCGCCACACGGAGCTCATGAGCGTGGTGGGGCGCATGCCTGAGGCCATCGAGTCGCTGGCGACCAGTGTGCACGAGTTCGGGGCAGCAACTGCCGCGAGTGGCCGCATGCTGACTGATGCCGTCAAGACCCTGGCGGATGTGATGCGGGCGCACACCAGGACAACAGGGGCACTCACTGCTGCCACATGCACTGTCTCAGGCAGGCATCGCCAGGGCAGCCGCCGCGCTGGACCATCCCAGCAAGCCGCCCCTCGGCTGATTGTTGCGGATCCTGCAGTGCGGGCCCGGCCGAGTGCCACCGCACCACAGCACCAGCCAGCGCATCCCAGACGCCAGCTGGCCCACATTGCGCCATCCGTCGCCGCCATTCCCCCACTGGGGCGTCAAGGGCAAGCGGCTGCAGCTGATGGTGGCCAGGCTCAGGTGCGCCACTCAGCAGACGGCCCCTCGAGGCCCAAACGCCGTGTAGGCCGCCCCCCAGCGGCATCTGGCGGAAGGGCATCTGAGCCTCAGGCGCCTTCCCCCAGCCTCGCAGCAGCCACTGGGCAGAGCTTGCGAAGGAGCAGCAGGCCGGGCAGGGGAGGCAAAAGGCTGGGCAAGGTCTCGCCCTCGCGGGCCACTCAGTAGAGGGTGTGGCCAGCTTTCCTTTTATATGGCGGTGGCCATCTTTATTTTGCCCATGGTTGTGTTGTTGGAGGGCTTATGTTTTGCGTTAGGCCGACGTTGAGGCCCGGTTTGAAGAAATGTGGAGTGCCTCCTCCCCAGTTTGTGGGAGTGAGTCGTTTGTTGGGCTTTTTGTGGGGCCTGTTTATTGTTTTTGGGGATTCATGTGGGAAGGGCTTTTCATTTTTGTGTAATAAATAATTATCTTTATTCATGCAGTCTCCATGGTTGTTCTTCTTAGTGTTTGTTGGCTTCGCCGGCTGAGGGCTTGCGGAGCGGCTGCATTCATCTTCCCTCATGGCCCCTGGCCATTCCCTGACAGGGGGCTTAGAAGTACCGTGTAATAAGGTGGCGTCGTGCGGCCCTTGGCCCTGGTCGCTCCCTCCTGGGAACGTACTCCTGCTCCTCCTCCTCCTCCTCCTCATGCTCCTCCTGCTCCTCCTCCTGAGGTGCTGGTCCAACATCAGGTGGCAGTGCCTGAGTCCTGCGGATAGCCAGGTTGTGTAGCATGCAGCAAACCACCACAAATTGGGAGACCCGGTCCGGCGAATACTGGAGAGCTCCTCCGGAGCGATCAAGGCAGCGGAACCGCTGCTTGAGGACCCCAATAGTTAGCTCAATGATGTTGCGGGTGGTTTGATGGCTCTCGTTGTAGGCCTCTTCAGCAGCGGTCCTGGGCGCGCGGAGCGGGGTCATGAGCCAGGTGCACAAAGGATAGCCTTTGTCCCCGAGTAGCCATCCTCTTGGGGGAGGCTGTGCCTGGAACATGTCATGCACAGTACTCTGCCGCAGGATAAAGGCATCGTGGCTGCTGCCTGGGAAGCTGGCATTGACTGCCATGATGCGCTGCTTGTGGTCACACACCAGCTGCACATTCAGAGAATGGTAGCCCTTCCTGTTGCGATACTGCTCGCCATGCTCCAGAGGGGCCCGCAAAGCCACATGCGTACAGTCAATGGCGCCCTGCACCAAGGGGAATTCCCCGAGTCTGGAAAATCCCAATGCGCGCTGATGCTGGCTCTCCAGGGCCATGGGGAAGGAGATGAATTGGCTTCTCCTTCTGAACAGTGCTTCGGTCACCTGGCGGATGCAGCGATGCGCGCCGTACTGGGAGATGTTTGCTATGTCCCCAGCAGCGTATTGGAAGGAGCCGGTGGCATAGAAGTTCAATGCCACCGTCACCTTCACTTCCACCAACAGAGACGTCCTGCACCTGAGCTTTGGCCGCAGATCTTGGCGAAGCAGGTGGCAGATCTCTGCAATCACCTCCTTTCGGAATCGGAGCCTTTTAACACATCGCGCGGCACTCATGTTTAGGTAGGAGCGCTGCTGGCGGTATAGCCTGACTGGGTAAGGCCTACGTGGCCGATGCCTGTAGCCCCCTCTGCCTCTAGCCAGGGCTGCCCCTCTCACAATGTGTCTGCGAGCCCTACGGACATGGAGCTGCAGCTCCGCGTTGGCACCCCATGCAACCCCCATCAAATCCTGGCAAACACTCAAATTTCCAAAAGGCCACTTGCAGCGCTCTGGCCTGAGTCCAAAAATACCTGAGCTCTTGCTGCTTGAAACCAGTTAGCTATCCTCCTTGTTGTGTCTCCAGAAATGCGTTGCACAAGAGTGTTTTCTGAAAAAAGGCTGGCCTTTATACTGGAGAGCACGTCCCCTTTAATTTGCGCCCCCCGGGGCCCGCGCTGGTTGTGTTGCGTTCCTTTTTCCAAACGCCAGCCGCACAATGGGGCAGTCCGGCTGAAGTTTGGAATCGGGGCGGCCAAAGGGCGTTGCACGAGGATGTGACGTAATTTTCTGCGCGCGCATCCGGGCGGGTGCTAAACTTTGCGCCGGCGCTAACTGGCAACTTAATTTGGGGCGGGGCGCAAACTGCGCTGCGCACGGGCGCTACACGCATAGCGCCCGAAAATCACTTCTCTTAAGGCGCTAACTGCTGGCGCTAGCAACTGAAAATCTAGCCCAAATTGTTTTAAAAGCAACGTTTTTTTTAAAGACGCAGAAAGTGGGAAAAAGAAAGGAAAAGTTTGGAATCAAGATGGCGGCGACTCACCTCGGTTCAGAACGATAAGGCCCGGCCACACACGCACCGATTGGCCCGGCGGCACATGCCAGCAACCCGGCGTACGATTGGTCGAGCTCGAGGTCACTCTGTCGCTAATGAGCGGATAATGAGATGCTAATGAGCGGAATGTTGAAGGTTTTTGGGATACCGCGGGCGCGATTTTAGCCCGGCCGAAATGTAAATACGCTTAAAACCATCTCGGAAGCGTAAGCTTTCTTTGGAGGTAACGCGCACGTAGGTACGCCCTGTAACTTTCGAGCGCATAGCCCGCCAGACGCACACGCGATGACAGACAGAATGACAGAATGACAGAATGACAGAATGACAGATCGACCGATTTATATATATAGACTAGCTGAAGTGCCCGGCGGTTGCCGAGGCTTTTTCGAGGGCATGTTGTTGTTGAAGAGAGAGAGAGAGCGACTGAGGGGATGAGAGAGAGCGACTGGGGGAAAGAGAGAGAGCGACTGGGGGGAAGAGAGGGAGGGGAGGGGAGGGGGAGGGGAGGGGAGGGGGGAGGGGAGGGGAGGAGAGGGGGGAGGGGAGGGGGGAGGGGAGGGGAGTGGGGGAGGGGAGGGCAGGAGGGCGGGGGGGAGGGAGGGGAGGGGAGGGCGGGGGGAGGGAGGGGAAGGGAGGGCGGGGGGGAGGGGAAGGAAGGGAGGACAGGGGGGAGGGAGGGGAGGGCGGGGGCAGGGGAGGGGGGCGGGGGTGAGGGAGGGGAGGGCGGGGGGAGGGGGGAGGGGGCGGGGGGAGGGGAGGGCGGGGGAGGGAAGGGCGGGGGGGATGGGGAGGGAGGGGGGGAGGAGAGGAGGGAGGAAGAGAGAGGAGGGGGGAAGAAGGGGGTGGGGGAGAGGGAGGGGAGGGGGGGGAGGAGGGAGGAGGAGAGAGGAGGCGGAGAGGAGGGAGGGGGGGAGGGGAGGGGAAGGGGGAGAGTCCACGAGCCCCCTGATCCCTGTCCCCCCAAACTCCCGAGTCCCCTGATCCCCACCCCCCGAACTCCAGAGGTTGGCCCCCCCGAGACTTGCCCCCCCCAACCAAGCACCGAACTCCGGAGGCGCGATCTTCCGAGCACCGGCCTCCCGAGCTGGCTTCAAGATTGCGGCTGTGCGAGACGGCCGGAGGGCCCGGTTGCCAGGGTAACCATTGACGCTGACCAAGCCCCCGCCCCCCCGGCCGAGCCAGAGAGAGAGACGCCGCGTCTCAGCTGCACCAAGGCCGAGATCCACACTCTCGAGAGCCCCGCCCCCCCCCGCCTGAGCCGAGCGCGGAACAGAGTCTCACCTGCTCCTGCTGCGCGCGCACCCTGACCCTCGTGGCTGACGCCGTTGCCCCGGGTAACGTGACACCGGGGGTGGGGGTGCGTGAGGAGCTTAGCAGCAGCCCAATTACCTAGCTCGGGCCTGGCTAGGCAAGAAAGGCCCAGGCTTTCAGGCCTAAGAAAAAAACGGGCAAAGGTAGTAAAAAGAATGTTCAGGTTAGATAAAATATTTACAAATGAGTGATTTATTTTAAAAGAATTTAATAAATTGAATTTTATTTTGCTGGAAATGTATATTTGAAAAGAAAGACGCAGAAAGCAGGAAAAAGAATGGAAGCAAGATGGCGGCTACTCACCTCGGTTCAGAACGATAAGGCCCGCCCACACACGCACCGATTGGTCGACCGTCAGGTCACCAAAGCGTAGGATTGGTCAATTGTCCCGTCACTCGACCGTAGGAGGGCCCCGGCCGCACGCGGCAGCAAGCCGCCGTACGATTGGTCGACCTCGAGGTCACTCTGTCGCTAATGAGCGGATAATGAGATGCTAATGAGCGGAATGTTGAAGGTTTTTGGGATACCGCGGGCGCGATTTTAGCCCGGCCCGAAACGTAAATACGCTTAAAACCATCTCGCAAGTGTAAGCTTTCCTTGCAGGTAGCGCGCGCATAGGTACGCCCTGTAACTTTCGAGCGCATAGCCCGCCAGACGCACACGCGATGACAGGCAGAATGACAGAATGACAGAATGACAGATCGACCGATTTATATATATAGATTAGCTGGAGTGCCTGGCGGGGCCGAGGCTTTTTCGAGGGTATGTTGTTGTTGGAAGAGAGAGAGAGAGAGCGACTGGGGCGAGGGGAGAAGAGAGAGCGCGACTGGGGGGGAAGAGAGAGAGCGACTGGGGGGTAGAGAGAGAGCGACTAGGGGAAGAGAGAGAGCGACTGGGGGGAAGAGAGAGAGCGGGTGGGGGGGAAAAGAGCAGGGGGGAAGGGTGAGGACGGGGGAAGGGAGGGCAGGGGGGGAAGGGGGGAAGGGAGGGGGGAAAGGGAAGGGAGGGGGGAAAG